>NC_057795.1:201441522-201595311 GCF_018294505.1 Triticum aestivum
AAGTGCCGCCACACTTGCACCTCGCCCGCCAAGGCGCCATTGACCGACGACGACGATTGGCCGCCAGTGTGGATGTCGTCAAAAGCGCCTAACCCGAAGGCGTCGATGCTGCTGACACGCCTGTTAATACGGCGTATAACCACAATTGGACAAACGCCTATAAATATGGCGCGCACTTGTTAAAGGATGTCACGGGTTTTGGTTAGGCCTGTAACTTATCATATGAGAGACACCTAGGCGTCAGGCGTGTTCTGGTGTTATACCGCCTGTCCGTTTGTCGCTTTTGACTGCCACGTAAAATTAAAATACCAACGCTACGTTACTTTGATCTTTAGGCGCGGCACGGTCTTGGGAAATCCGCTGATGGGAAAGGGCATGGACACGGGATTTAGATCGATCTTTGCTCTATCAGACTGCAGACCTCCATCTTCATCCTTTTCGCCCCCTCCTCCTGCTTGCCCCCCCCCATTCCTTCTACCGGTTTCCATGGGTGCGCATGATATCACCGTGTCAGAGGTGAGGCGCCTCAGACAAGAGCTAGTGGCCAAGGATGCGCAACTCCAGGCCAAGGATGTGGAGCTCTGTGAGCTCCGGGAGGAGAAGAGTGACTTGCTCCTCCATCATGAACGTAAGCTCATGGGGCTTCATTAGCGGCAAGAGTCCACGATTAAGATGCTTCTGGCGTCGTCGGCGTTGTTGCAGGAAGCGGCAGCTGTGCTGGTGCGCGAGCGCTCCGATCTCCAGGGTCGCCTGGACCGCTTGCTGGATCATGGTACCACGCAGGTGGTGAGGCTTCGGGACGCGTACCTGCGAGCGCGACCATGCCGCCATCGGGCTACACCTGTTCGGTCACCCCATCGACTTCCACGAGCTCCGGCTTCCTGACCTGGTCTCCTACTTTAGTTATCTCTTCGAGGAGCTGAACCGTCTCCGTGCGGCCATGGGGGAGGCGCTGGACAAGGAGGGGGTTCGTGGTGCCGTCGCCATTGCCAGTAGAATCATGTCCGGACTTCATCACCGGAATCCATTCGTGCCATTGGACGCCGTCTTCGATGAGTTGGCTCCCGTCGACCGAGAGCGGCCTCTACGGGCAGTGGCTCCCTACCTTACCACCGTCGTGTGCCTGGAGAAGGTGAGTAACTTTGGTGGTTTGGTATGATTGCTGATTGGCATCACTTGTTTTAGCATCGTTTAGTTTGTGTCGTTCGAAGGTTCTGAAGAACCGAAGAAGGTTTGGTTTGACTGTTGATTGGCGTGACTTGTTTAAGCATCATTTTGTTCGTGCCCTTTGGAGGCTCCGAAGAACTGAAGAAGTTGCAGAACTTGTGAAGGCTAGTTAGGTATGCTGATTAGGTATACATTCAGCATATAAGTTAGCAATTTATCAATGTTGCTTTTGTTGCTTTTATATGCTGTGAACTTGAATTCGTGCCTTTGGTATGCAGCTAACAATTTATCAATGTTGCTTTTGTTGCTTTGCTATTGAGTTACATTTGAACTCTAATACAAATTTATTTAACCCACACAAATTGAGTTAAATTTCGACACCAACATAGATTGAGTTTAATTCACAATTGACACGAGGACAAATTTAGTTAACCCAAAAAATTTAGTTAACTTTGAACTCCAGGACAACTTGAGATAACTGCAATATCCAGTTAACTATTGACTACTGTACAAATTCATTAAACTTTTAACACGAGGACAGATGCGGTAAACTAAAAAATTCAGTAAACTTTTAATACCGGGAGAGATTCAGTGAATTGAAAAGATTCATTTAAATTTCAACACTTAGACAAATTCAGTCAACTAAAAATGCAGTAAAGTATTAACAGCATGTCTCCTTCAGTTAAGTGAAAACTTCAGTAAAGTTTTAACACCAGGACAGATTCAGTTAACCGTAAAAAAGGTGTCGTGGTGAGCTCACGACAGATGCCATGGGATGGCTAAAGAGAGGGGCAGGCAAGAGGCATCCGGTGGGCTCCAGAGGCGAGGTTGGTATGAGCGAGCATGAGACACCAGACTTACCCAGGTTCGGGACTCTCCGGAGAGATAATACCCCTAGTCCTGCCGAGCATGGTTTAAATGAAGATGGTACAGGCTTGCTCCTAGAGCTGTTTTGGGGAGGAAGGAAGGCAGGCCTGTGCATAGACTGCTCCTTCTCCGAGTGGGTGGATGTGAGTGTGTGTGGCTAAAGAGTTAACTAGTGTTCGCCCCGTGCATGGAGGCCTCCAGGGGGTCTTATAGGCCGACCCCCATGGTTACAACGGTAAAGATACATGGGCGCGGGGCCCTGCTGTCAGCGTCTAGGAGCCGACGGTGGGGGCCGTCGGGCCCCGGGTCTGCCGGGCCCGCCAGATGCGGGTCTCGCCGGGTTCATCGGGTGTGGGCCGTACCTGGGCCGTCGGGGCGTGGGTACAGCTGGCTGCTGGGTACTGTTGGCATGTCGTGCGGGTTGTCATGGGGCGGCTGCGCCACCTTGCTACAGGGTTGCGCCTCCGAGACGCCGCCCGCCCCAGGCGGTGGCTTTGTCAGCATGGCGTCCGCGCCCGCCGGGTCCGGCGCAAAGGAGGGGGCGCACTGTAGCCATGCTTGCTTGTCGATGGAGGTCGTCTTCTGGGAGCCGACCGACATGCGCCAGCCGGCCGGCCGGGTCATGGCGGGAAGCCGGCCAGGGGCCAGCCGGATTGAGGGGCGTTGCCAGCCCTGATGTTTTTGAAAGGATCCGGGTTCCGTTGCCTGCCCGGGGTCCATCCACCCGACAGAAGGAGTTACAGTTGAACACTAGGACAAATTCAGTTAACTACAGAAATTACTTTTAACAACGGACAATTCAGCTAACTTTAACACGATGGCAGATTCAGTAAACCCTTACAACTATAGGGGTGGATCCTCTATTCAATTTTTACAGCCACGTTGATGATGGGTGGATCGGCGAGTAATTCCTCAATCTTTTTCTTCAGCGCCACCACCAACATCATCTCCTCTTGCCTATCTTCCACCATCTTCTTCATTGCGTCCATGGTTTTTTCCTTCTCGATGCGAGTTCCAATGATCTCTTTGATGTCTTCACGACATTGCTTCAAAGCTGTGATGGATTCATCCAGAAGTAGATTACGCTCGATGTTGATCTTCTCTCCCTCATCCATCAGTTCGACGATGACGGCGGCTGCGTCCTGCAGTAAGGCCTTTCTGCCATCCTGTATCTTTGCCAATCCGGCGGTCTCCTCCTTGAGGAGGTCTTGCTCGATGCATAGCTTCTCCTTCTCGTCCATAAGTTTGACGATGAGAGCGGTCGCCTTATCCTTGTCATCCATAAGTTTGTGGATGAGAACTGTCGCCATGTCCAGCGCATCATTGCTCAGCTTTGCCCAGTTGACGATGTCCTCAGCGGGCATGTGAATGATCATGTTAGAGGCCTCCGTTGGCTGGTCGCCCCCAGGGCGACTCCGCTTGTGAGAGCCCTCGTGTGCCTGCTCGCCCTTGGGACGAGTGCGCTTGTTAGAGCTCTCGCCTGCCCCTGTGGCAGGCGCGAGGCGTCTATACCTATCTTTTGCTTCCATAGCCTTGGTCAATGCTCCTTGGTTATTTTTCCATCCAGAGCCCCCCCCCCCCACGGGCCATGGCAGACCCAAGCACAGAGAAGAAAGGCTTGTTCTCTTGGATGATGATGAGGATGAATGTGCAGCGATTCCCGAGCACACAGACGTACCAATTTATAGACGGCTCGGCGATTCGTCTGCTCTAGCCGCATATTTTAATTCGGCGTGTATGCCAACGTATGCCAATGAGAGGGTGACATACCAATTGGCATTTCCACGGAGACTTGGGAAATGGAAGTTGTGCATGCGGGCTTTGGTAAGTACTTGGTTGTTGTGAACTTTAAGTTGGGAGTTGTAAATTTGAAATGGTCAACACGCATGGGGTAGTTGCTGCCACATCTAAATACGCGGTGGGCAACCAAAAAA
The DNA here is from genome assembly GCF_018294505.1 of Triticum aestivum. Classification (NCBI taxonomy): domain Eukaryota; kingdom Viridiplantae; phylum Streptophyta; class Magnoliopsida; order Poales; family Poaceae; genus Triticum; species Triticum aestivum. The sequence goes on from NC_057795.1 coordinate 201,445,491, forward strand.
CATTTATAGACACCTTCTTCCAATGCGTGTTACTCCCTCCGTCCGGGTTTATTAGGCCTAAAGACAACTTCTCTTAGACCAAGACACATAGTAATTTGCTCACATTAATTCTTCCATTCCACTCCCAATGCACTCTTTCACATGCATGCAGCCAATGAAAAAGCACACATGAAGTGTATTAACTTTTCAGCCATGGCACCAACAACAATAGCTTTCAATACAACCAATGAAATGGTTGCATGCATGCACCTTTCCAACGGGGGCCTTATAAAAGGGGACATGCTTGTGATGCTGAGAGGCCTAATAAACCCGGACGGAGGGAGTAGATTCTAACTTTCATGGAAGTAGTTTCATAGAACGGCAGTTAAATAGGCGTGTATGGAGTACAAATGATTACGTGAATTGCAGTGCCAGCATGTTCCTTGCAGGCGGGAATAATAAAACGGCAGTTAAATAGGCGTCTATTGAGTAGCAATGGTTACAAAAGTTGCACTAGCAGCGTCTATCTTGAAGGCGCGAAAAACTACAACGTCAGTTAAACAAGCGTCCATGGAGTGCCAATGGTTACAGACGAATCTAAGTTTCTCACTTTCTCCTTACAAGACGTGCTGGACTTTATAGTTCCAGCACAGGAAGTTTCTCACAGATGGCACTATCCACAGTGGAGGGCATCAAGCATATGTTTCAAAACTTCTTAGTGCCATCCCCATAAAGAAGTCCCATCAAAGCTGAAATGGCATAAATCAGGAAGAGGCCCGTCCCTGGTTTCTTTCCGGTGGTGCATTGCAAATACGAAACCATGCTTCATGAATGGCAAACCCTCGGCATCGTGCACTGAAGGTGGCATCATTCTGACTAGTGGGTAGCTGTCCCCAATGAAAACAGAGTGTTCGCCAAGATTGTTTGCTGGCTCCTAGATAGCATCACGAAGGTCTATCGCTGTGTTGTCCATCTGGTATAGCTCACAAAGCATACCTAAAAAGAAATGTTACATACTTCAGGTCAGATTGAGGTTTCATGCTTTTCCTACAATTTTAAGGATTCGGTCCTGAAGTAATACCTGGGTGCATCATAAGGGTTCAATTGGAGTAGTTTGTGGTAACACATGCACTGGGACTGTTGACACGGACTAATAATATATTACACCCCAAGCGGTGAAGGTCACTTACAAGGGTCCATGTAATAATGTGTCCAACCCCAATATCAGGCGGAGCGATTATGATAGGGGGTGGCTCAGTCCTACAAAACATTTGATACCAGATTCAAATGTGAAGAGGAATGTATGTACAAGAAGACTGAATTTGATTTGTTGTATTACATAATGTATGACGTATCCGCCTGATATTGGGGTTGTAAATTTGAAATGGTCAACACGCATGGGGTAGTTGCTGCCACATCTAAATACGCGGTGGGCAACCAAAAAACATTTATAGACACCTTCTTCCAATGCGTGTTACTCCCTCCGTCCGGGTTTATTAGGCCTAAAGACAACTTCTCTTAGACCAAGACACATAGTAATTTGCTCACATTAATTCTTCCATTCCACTCCCAATGCACTCTTTCACATGCATGCAGCCAATGAAAAAGCACACATGAAGTATATTTACTTTTCAGCCATGGCACCAACAACAATAGCTTTCAATACAACCAATGAAATGGTTGCATGCATGCACCTTTCCAACGGGGGCCTTATAAAAGGGGACATGCTTGTGATGCTGAGAGGCCTAATAAACCCGGACGGAGGGAGTAGATTCTAACTTTCATGGAAGCAGTTTCATAGAACGGCAGTTAAATAGGCGTGTATGGAGTACAAATGATTACGTGAATTGCAGTGCCAGCATGTTCCTTGCAGGCGGGAATAATAAAACGGCAGTTAAATAGGCGTCTATTGAGTAGCAATGGTTACAAAAGTTGCACTAGCAGCGTCTATCTTGAAGGCGCGAAAAACTACAACGTCAGTTAAACAAGCGTCCATGGAGTGCCAATGGTTACAGACGAATCTAAGTTTCTCACTTTCTCCTTACAAGACGTGCTGGACTTTATAGTTCCAGCACATGAAGTTTCTCACAGATGGCACTATCCACAGTGGAGGGCATCAAGCATATGTTTCAAAACTTCTTAGTGCCATCCCCATGAAGAAGTCCCATCAAAGCTGAAATGGCATAAATCAGGAAGAGGCACGTCCCTGGTTTCTTTCCGGTGGTGCATTGCAAATACGAAACCATGCTTCATGAATGGCAAACCCTCGGCATCGTGCACTGAAGGTGGCATCATTCTGACTAGTGGGTAGCTGTCCCCAATGAAAACAGAGTGTTCGCCAAGATTGTTTGCTGGCTCCCAGATAGCATCACGAAGGTCTATCGCTGTGTTGTCCATCTGGTATAGCTCACAAAGCATACCTAAAAAGAAATGTTACATACTTCAGGTCAGATTGAGGTTTCATGCTTTTCCTACAATTTTAAGGATTCGGTCCTGAAGTAATACCTGGGTGCATCATAAGGGTTCAATTGGAGTAGTTTGTGGTAACACATGCACTGGGACTGTTGACACGGACTAATAATATATTACACCCCAAGCGGCGAAGGTCACTTACAAGGGTCCATGTAATAATGTGTCCAACCCCAATATCAGGCGGAGCGATTATGATAGGGGGTGGCTCAGTCCTACAAAACATTTGATACCAGATTCAAATGTGAAGAGGAATGTATGTACAAGAAGACTATATTTGATTTGTTGTATTACATAATGTATGACGTATCCGTCTGATATTGGGGTTGTAAATTTGAAATGGTCAACACGCATGGGGTAGTTGCTGCCACATCTAAATACGCGGTGGGCAACCAAAAAACATTTATAGACACCTTCTTCCAATGCGTGTTACTCCCTCCGTCCGGGTTTATTAGGCCTAAAGACAACTTCTCTTAGACCAAGACACATAGTAATTTTCTCACATTAATTCTTCCATTCCACTCCCAATGCACTCTTTCACATGCATGCAGCCAATGAAAAAGCACACATGAAGTGTATTAACTTTTCAGCCATGGCACCAACAACAATAGCTTTCAATACAACCAATGAAATGGTTGCATGCATGCACCTTTCCAACGGGGGCCTTATAAAAGGGGACATGCTTGTGATGCTGAGAGGCCTAATAAACCCGGACGGAGGGAGTAGATTCTAACTTTCATGGAAGCAGTTTCATAGAACGGCAGTTAAATAGGCGTGTATGGAGTACAAATGATTACGTGAATTGCAGTGCCAGCATGTTCCTTGCAGGCGGGAATAATAAAATGGCAGTTAAATAGGCGTCTATTGAGTAGCAATGGTTACAAAAGTTGCACTAGCAGCGTCTATCTTGAAGGCGCGAAAAACTACAACGTCAGTTAAACAAGCGTCCATGGAGTGCCAATGGTTACAGACGAATCTAAGTTTCTCACTTTCTCCTTACAAGACGTGCTGGACTTTATAGTTCCAGCACAGGAAGTTTCTCACAGATGGCACTATCCACAGTGGAGGGCATCAAGCATATGTTTCAAAACTTCTTAGTGCCATCCCCATGAAGAAGTCCCATCAAAGCTGAAATGGCATAAATCAGGAAGAGGCCCGTCCCTGGTTTCTTTCCGGTGGTGCATTGCAAATACGAAACCATGCTTCATGAATGGCAAACCCTCGGCATCGTGCACTGAGGGTGGCATCATTCTGACTAGTGGGTAGCTGTCCCCAATGAAAACAGAGTGTTCGCCAAGATTGTTTGCTGGCTCCCAGATAGCATCACAAAGGTCTATCGCTGTGTCGTCCATCTGGTATAGCTCACAAAGCATACCTAAAAAGAAATGTTACATACTTCAGGTCAGATTGAGGTTTCATGCTTTTCCTACAATTTTAAGGATTCGGTCCTGAAGTAATACCTGGGTGCGTCATAAGGGTTCAATTGGAGTAGTTTGTGGTAACACATGCACTGGGACTGTTGACACGGACTAATAATATATTACACCCCAAGCGGTGAAGGTCACTTACAAGGGTCCATGTAATAATGTGTCCAACCCCAATATCAGGCGGAGCGATTATGATAGGGGGTGGCTCAGTCCTACAAAACATTTGATACCAGATTCAAATGTGAAGAGGAATGTATGTACAAGAAGACTGAATTTGATTTGTTGTATTACATAATGTATGACGTATCCCATATGAAGTAACCTCCCTAGTTTGTTACCGCGAAGACCCGGCCTGCATGGTACATGACGTCTTCGTACCTGTATGGGTACAAGCTCGCCAAAGGCAACACGTACCAGCCATTCCCGTCTTCCTTAGGCTGCATCATGGCTATCTTGATATCGAACACCGTGAAGTGACGAAATTCGGTGTACGCGAGCAACTTTGTGGGTGGTTTGGCGAGTGCTATCTTCCTCAAATTGGCTATGGTGCCATGGTCACACATGTACCTATTTCACAAATTAGCACGGTCGAACCCGGCGGTGGACATCGGGGCTACGTCAACGTCGACACCGGTATAGATGTTGCAAATCTTCACCTTGGTATCCTCCAGTTATGTAAACAAGCCAATCGCCGTTTGCGCTGACCCAAAGCTACACATGACTGAACAAGTAAGTATATGCCTGATTGGACAAGTAGATTTAGAAACTATATGTGTTAGAAGGTACAAACTTATGCATGATTGAACAAGTAAGTATATTTAGAAACCTAGGCTTTGTTTACGAACTATTGAACTGCATATTCAGAAAATATATTCAGAAAGTACATCCAGATAGCAGACTATTGAACTGCATATTCAGAAAGTACATCGAGATAGCAGACTATTCAACTGCAGATTTAGAAAGTATATTCAAAAAGTACATCCAGATCGCAGAATATTGAACTGCATATCACACTGACCTCATCATCGGACAAAATCCTAGTGCCTTCCAATTCTTGTCCCGTGCCTTCCAAGGTAGGGCACTCTACATGCATAATCCTGCTTCTTCGTCCATGCTCCCTTTGACCAGCCCACCAGAAAACGTGTTCCTCAAAGACGCATGGAAGACCAACTATCATCAGCCTGTCGATGGCATGTTTACGCACAAGCTTCATGTAGAAGTTCGCGCAGGAACCGACAAGTCTTGCGGCGGTAAGGAAGTCCATGCGATTTAAGATCTGTCCCAGAGAATCATCGTCGATGGTCTCCCAGCGAACCCGAGGATAACCACGCGGCGGCGGATCCATGGCAGTGGTGTTGTGTGTGGGGAAGTAAGGGAAGCAGCAGAATAGATCATAACTGAAGGGAGACGGCACTGGGGAACTGGAAGTTTTGGAGGCGTGATGTTTGGTAGGTGTTGCCCACCGTGGGTAGTATGGGTAGACGCTAGTCGCCAGGCGTGTTAAGTTCTGGCTCTCATGGCATGGCCTCACATACTAGTTCAGGTGCGGCGCCAGTTAACATGGCGTTCAACTTCAGTTGCCATATATTGTTGTTCTGACTCTGAAACGTTCGAAAACCTCCAGAAGCACTAGTTTTAAGTTGTATTAGTTCATTACAAGCTTGAATCTACTTTTCCTGATTGATAACCAGCGCCTGTATCTACTACAAATCTCTTTAAGGAGCCACTTGAAAGCATCGAGAAGAGGTGTCTAGATGGGGGTGAATAGACTCTTAGCAAGAAAAGTGGCAGTTTTTAATTTCTTCAAGTTGAGGTGGAGTTTTAGCACATGTTTAAGCATTCACAATACATATCAAGCAAGCATGACAAGAGTATATGAGCAGCGGAAAGTAAAGCATGCAATTTGCAAGAATGTAAAGGGATGGGATTGGAGTGCGAAAACGCAATTGGAGACACGGAGATTTTTTATCTGTGGTTCCGATAGATGGTGCTATCATACATCCACGTTGATGGAGACTTCAACCCACAAAGTATAACGGTTGCGCGAGTCCACGGAGGGCTCCACCCACGAAGGGTCCACGAAGAATCAACCTTGTCTATCCCATCATGGTCATCGCCCACGAAGGAGTTGCCTCACTAGGGTAGATCTTCAAGAAGTAGGCGATCTCCTTGCCCGTACAAACTCCTTGGTTCAACTCCACAATCTTGACGGAGGCTCCCAAGTGACACCTAACCAATCTAGGAGACACCACTCTCCAAAAGGTAATAGATGGTGTGTTGATGATGAACTCCTTGCTCTTGTGGTTCAAATGATAGTCTCCCCAACACTCAATTCTCTCTCACATATTTGGATTTGGTGGAAAGATGATTTGAGTGGAAAGCAACTTGGGGAAGGCTAGAGATCAAGATTTATGTGGTTGGAATGGAATATCTTGGTCTCAACACATGAGTAGGTGGTTCTCTCTCAAAAAATTTATGCTGGAAGTGTAGGCACGTTCTGATGGCTCTCCTCACGAATGAAGAGTGGGTGGAGGGGTATATATAGCCTCCACACAAAATCTAACCGTTACACACAATTTACCAAACTCGGTGGGACTGAATCAGAAAACTCGGTCTGACCGATTTAGTTCATAATGTGATCGTTAGGCATTTCGGTGGACTAATATGATCAACTCGGTGTGACCGCTGTGCTAAGGTTAGGGTAGAACCTCATCTCGGTTTGACCGATTACACAAACTCGGTGAGACCGATTTTGGTAATAAGCAAAACAGAGAGTTGGTCAGGCAAACTCGGTGGGACCGATTGCTTATCTCGGTGGGACCAAAATAATTACAACAGGTAACAGAGAGTTTGCAAGCCCATCTCGGTGAGACCGAGATCCCATCGGTGAGACCGAATTGATTAGGGTTTCTGGCAGTGGCTACGTCAAGTGAACTCGGTGGGGCCGGATAGATCAAATTGGTGGGGCTGAGTTTGACTTTAGGTTTAGGACATATGTGGATATGAGAAAGTGGTTGAGGGCTTTGGAGCATATCACTAAGCACTTTGAGCAAGCAAGCCATTAAGCAACACCTCATCCCCTTTTAATAGTATTGGCTTTCCTATGGACTCAATGTGATCTTGGATCACTGAAAATAGAAAATTTAGAGTCCCGTGCTTTGAGCTTGAGCCAATCCTTTGTCTTTAGGATCTTGAAGGGGTTCCACATCCTCTTGTCCATGCAACTCCACTGTTGAACTCATCTGAAATATACTAGATAAAAGTATTAGTCCAACAAGAAATATGTTGACATTAATTACCAAAAACACCCAGGGAGCACTTGTGCTTTCAATCTCCCCCTTTTTGGTAATTGATGACAACATACATCAAAGCTTTAGATACAGATATAGAGAGTAGCAATTAAAGCTTTGAAAAGACATGTAACATGCATAAGCTCCCCTACATGTATGCAATCATGTAAATATGGAATATAGGAGCATGTGAATGCATAACCATGACAGAGCAAGCAATGAGTTACATGTATCTTGGCTATATGCACAGAGCAAATGGTGTGAATATAGGAAATGAACCTTCATGTTCATGAGTCCTTCTTGCAAACAATATGTACATCAGCAAGAGATCCTCATGCACATGAGTGTGATGCATATACTTACCTTGTGGTCTTGAGCTGGCTTTGGAAGAGATGAACCTAAGTAAACAAGGTTAGATAACACAAAAGCATCTACTAAACAGAGCAGGAACAACAAACCACAAGAGTACCAAGATTGGGTTGACATGTAGTGAGTGAGTGCTAGGTACTCTATTTGAGTGTAGACATGTCCCCAAAAGGTAAAGATATGCAAAGAATTCGAGAGCTTCCTTCCCTTAGATGTCTTTCTCCCCCTGAATCTTATATGGGATACTGGGAGAAGATAGGGAAAAGAAAATCAGAGCAAAGCAATCAAACAAACATAACACAACCTAACATGTCTTTCCCCTCTTAAAGACATGTGACTTATCTCCTCTTTGGATACCAAGCATATGGGGTCTCTCTCTCTCTATTAGAGGTTATCTCTCTCCCCCCTTTTGATATGATAAAGCTTTGATGTGATCTCTCTCCCCCCTTTGACATCAATTTCCAAGAAGGGACCTTCTGGAGCATGAGTCAAAATAGCTTTGGTCCTTGAGTCACATGGCAAAGCAGCAGGTAATACAAGAAGCCGGTAGAGGATAAGAATCATCGAGTGGAGCTGGAACAAATATGCAGGATGCAAATGAAAAATTATTTTCTCAACATTGAAATCGGTTACACCGAGTTGTTTTCTTCGGTGGTACTGAAAAGGTTCGGTTTGACCGAAAGAGACAAATCAGTGTGTCCGAGTTCATCATGGAGAGAATACTAGTCACCTCAGCTCACTAGGCAAATAAGATCTCACAAAGATTTGCAGGGAATTAACTAAAGGATTTGCAATGAATAAAATGCAGGGAATGTAGAACAAAACAAAAAAAGGATATCTAGATGAAGTTTTTTTATTTTTTTTGAAAGGGGAATTGGTCGGTGACAAAGTCACCTATGTTAGAGTATATTGACTTAGGAGTCAAGTGAAGGCACTTGATCATAGGTCATACTCATCGTTTAAGCTCAAAATGGGGTTACCATTTTTTGTTTAAGCATCTTGATGTATTCGCATCTTGTTGAGATGCTTTGACCCATGGCTTGGGGTAAAGCTTCTCTAAGATGGAATAACATACCTTGGGTGGTGGTGATGATCTCGATCATGTAGTTGAACTTGTGTGGGATGCTCAAGGTTGATGTAGCTGATCAATGGTTGGGAGCACCACTTGCAATTGGAGTTCATCTTCCTACATGGGTTAGTCTTGCAAGGAAGAGCACTTGTGTATCCCAAATGACAATCATGGAATATGATACCAAAAGAAATTTGATGTATAGAAATTGTCAAAGGATATGTTTGAAGGGTTTCATGCTTCCTTGACTTCAACCACCATATTGTGGAGACTTGGTGATGTAGAGATTGCTCAAGATATGAGTGAGTTGCAATCTCATATAATTTTATTCATCCAAGTACCTACAAGGGTTAGATAGCATGCAAGGGTGCAAATATATCCAAGACATATGGTCATCATCATAAGAGAAAAATCAAGGATTAGTCAAAGGCTCATGCCTTGCATGTATCCAAATGGAGTTTCTACTCCAAGTTTGAAGCATCAATGATGTTCAATTCACCTCTCAAACGACAAAATACTTTCTCATCGAGCGGTTTGGTGAAGATATCCGCTAATTGCTTATCAGTACGAACATGTTTAAGATCAATGTCCCCTTTAGCAACATGATCTCGAATGAAATGATGACGAACTTCAATATGCTTAGTTCGAGAGTGTTGCACGGGATTGTGAGCAATGGAACATGTTTCACATAGATTCCATAATCTTTAAGAGTTTGGGTCATCCAAAGCAATTGAGCACAACATGAACCAGCGGCAATGTATTCCTCTTAGGCGGTGGATAAGGATATCGAGTTTTGTTTCTTGGAGGACCAAGGCACAAGAGATCTACCAAGAAACTGACAAGTACCCGAAGTGGACTTTCTATCAACCTTGTCACCGGCATAATCCGAATCGGAGTAGCCAACAAGATCAAAAGAAGACCTCTTAGGATACCAAATGCCAAAATTTGGTGTATGAATTAGGTATCTCACTATCCTTTTCACAGCCTTAATATGACATTTTTGGGGGGCGCTTGATATCATGCACACATGCACACACTTAGCATAATATCGGGACGAGAGGCACATAGATATAACAATGAACCAATCATAGAGCGGTAAATTTTTTGATCAACCGGTTCACCATCCTTAGTAGGCATGGGTGTATTCATACCTTTGCATTCTTGCATGTTGAACTTCTTGAATAAGTCCTTGGTGTACTTTGTTTGAGAGACAAAGGTACCTTCCTTAGTTTGTTTGATTTGCAAACCAAGAAAGAATTTGAGCTCACTCATCATAGACATCTCAAACTTCTCCGACATTAGTTTTCCAAACTTTTCACTAAAATGAGGGCTAGTCGAACCAAATATTATATCATCAACATAAATTTGGCATACAAATAATTCTCCATTAACCCTTTTAGTAAAAAGACTAGAATCAAATTTTCTAATCTCAAAGCCTTTTTCAATAAGGAACTTGGTCAAACATTTATACCACGCTCTAGGAGCTTGTTTAAGACCATAAAGAGCTTTGTGAAGTTTGTAAACATGATTGGGTTTCTTAGGATTAACAAAGCCTGGAGGTTGTTTAACATAAACTTCCTCCTCAATTTCACCATTTAGAAAAGCACATTTAATGTCCATTTGGTACAAGGTAATATCATGGTGATTTGCATAGGCAAGTAAGATGCGAATGGATTCAAGTCTAGCAACAGGGGCATATGTCTCACCATAGTCCATACCTTCGACTTGAGTGTAGCCTTGGGCGACGAGACGTGCTTTGTTGTGAACGACTTGTCCATCTTCATCTTGTTTGTTGTGAAACACCCATTTGGTACCGATGATATTGTGGTTACTATCGGGCTTCTCGACCAATGTCCACACTTGGTTTCTCTCAAAGTTGTGTAGCTCTTCGTGCATGGCGTTTATCCAATACTGATCTTCCAGTTCTTCTTCAACCTTCATAGGTTCAATTCTAGAGATGAATGAATAATGTTCACAAAAATTAGCCAAGAGAGTTTTAGAGCGAGTGATTCTCCCGGTTTGGTTGTCATTGTAAATTTGCTTGATGGGATGATCCCTTGAGACTCTTGCTCGAACTCGTGAGAGATTTTGTTTTGGTCGGGGTGGAACATCTTCTTCATCATATTGTTCTTCTTCTTGGACTTCTTCATTGCTGACATTGTCGTTCTCTTGGTGTGGTGGAGAAGGAGGTTGATGAGGTTCATCTTGGTGTACTTCCTCGTTTTCTTCATCTTGGTGTGTCCCACTTGTGGATGCTTCCGTATCAACTCTTGGTTTACCTTGTAGTGAGGTAGAAGCTTCCACTTGGATGGACGAGGTACTCTCCTTCACCTCCGCTGGACGGACCTTGCCAATAGACAAGTGTTGGATTGCTTTCGAAGGGTCTTTGTCTCCTACATCAATTGGCAATTGCTCTACTTGCGATCCGTTAGATTCATCAAACTTCACACCTACCATCTCTTCAACCGGTGAGAAGCTCGATGCCGTCTTGCCGAGTAGCTTGTGAAGATACAAGCAATTTGTTGCATGACAAGCTATCTCAACTGCTTCCACCCAAAAGTGTTTTGGCGTCTTGTATTCATCAATCATTGTTCTTTCCATCTCAATAAGAGTCCGGTTCTTCCTCTCAACAACTCCATTTTGTTGAGGCGTCTACGTAGCCGAGAACTCATGTGAAATCCCTTCTTCGTCAAGAAAGGTATCCACATTTGCGTTCTTGAACTCCTTTCCGTTGTCGCTGCGAACCTTCTTGATCTTCACTTCAAATTGATTTTGGGACTTCCTAGCGAAGCTTTTGAAGATCTTTTGGACCTGCGATTTATCATCAAGAAAGAACACACACGTAAATCTTGAAAAATCATCAACTATAACTAGACCGGATGACTTTCCACCGAGACTTTTGTAGGCATTGGGACCAAAGAGATCCATATGAAGAAGCTCGAGCGGTCTTCTCATGGTCATGATGTTCTTCACGGGGTGGCTTCCTCCAACCTATTTTCCTGCTTGACAAGCACTGCACAATCTATCCTTGTCAAATATAACATCTTTTACTCCAAGGATATGATCACCTTTAATAAGCTTATCAAGATTTCGCATGCCCACATGACCTAACCTTCTATGCCACAACCAGCCTTTAGAGGATTTAGCAATAAGAAAGTTCTAGGTTAGCCTTCTTAGTGAAGTCAACAATGTATAGATCACCTCAACGTATACCGATGAAGACCATTTTATGATTATCTCTACCAAACACTTGGCAATCTACTTCAGTAAATAGGACATTGAAGCCAAAATCATCAAGTCTAGATACGGAGAGTAAATTATAGCCAAGAGCAATGAGAATGACATTTTGTATGGAGCTATCATGTGAGATGGCCACCTTACCAAGGCCAACCACCTTACCCTTTGAGTTATCACCAAAGGTGACATACTTTCGAGGGCCGTCATTTTCAGCAAGCTCACGAAACATATCCTTGTCTCTGTTCATGTGATCGGTACATCCACTATCAAGAACCCATTCCTTTCCTCCAGCCATGTAGCCGCGAAGATTTGCCATAAGACCAAAATGTCTCATAGACTCATTGAGATCGAAGTCACTATCATCATCCTCATCATAGTATCCATGTTCATCATTGTCATGTGATGGATCAATTCCTAAAGAGAGTGATTCATTAGATAAATGATCATCACAATAATCATCTTTATGAAATCTAATGGCTTCAGATATGATATTGCTAATGATTCCTACATCTCCTTTGGCACGCATGAGGTCATGAAGCTCAAACAGACAATCATCAAACTTAGGATCACTAGTACTCATTTTATTCAAGGCAATTGACTTATGAAGAATCTCATCTAGATTTTGCAAGGAATAGTTTGGAAATCGTTCCTCAAGAAATCTCCATATGGTGTAGGCACAATTAAGAGCAGGCAAGCTAGCAATCAAGTTTCTAGGTAATCCTCTAGTGATAAGATCTATAGTTCTAAGATTACGGATCATGTCAATAGACTCATCAAGGGTAGGATGCAAGGGGTGAACAAGGCGAGCACAAGGGGTAGTAATGTACTTTTCAAGTGATATTCATTGAAAATCTCAAGCATCTCATTTTTCCACTCATGAAAGAACTCTCCATCAAAATAGGCACTCCATGTCTAAGACTCCCCAACGTAGACTCATCCATCTTCCTCCAATGGTGATTAAACCAAAGCAATGGAGACCAAAGCTCTGATACCAATTGATAGGATCGAGAAGAGGTGTCTAGAGGGGGATGAATAGACTCTTAGCAAGAAAAGTGGCAGTTTTTAATTTCTTCACATTAACGTGGAGTTTTAGCACATGTTTAAGCATTCACAATACATATCAAGCAAGCATGACAAGAGTATATGAGCAGCGAAAAGTAAAGCATGCAATTTGCGAGAATGTAAAGGGATGGGATTGGAGTGTGAAAATGCAATTGGAGACACGAATATTTTTTATCCGTGGTTCCGATAGGAGGTGCTATCGTACATCCACGTTGATGGAGACTTCAACCCACAAAGGGTAATGGCTGCGCGAGTCCACGGAGGGCTCCGCCCATGAAGGGTCCATGAAGAAGCAACCTTCTCTATCCCATCGTGCCCATCGCCCACGAAGGACTTGCCTCACTAGGGTAGATCTTCACGAAGTAGGCGATCTCCTTGCCCGTACAAACTCCTTGGTTCAACTCCACATTCTTGAAGGAGGCTCCCAAGTGACACCTAACCAATCTAGGAGACACCACTCTCCAAAAGGTAATAGATGGTGTGTTGATGATGAACTCCTTGCTCTTGTGCTTCAAATGATAGTCTCCCCAACACTCAACTCTCTCACACAGATTTGGATTTGGTGGAAAGATGATTTGAATGGAAAGCAACTTGGGGAAGGCTAGAGATCAAGATTTATGTGGTTGGAATGGAATATCTTGGTCTCAACACATGAGTAGGTGGTTCTCTCTCAGAAAATGTATGCTGGAAGTGTAGGCACGTTCTGATGGCTCTCCTCACGAATGAAGAGTGGGTGGAGGGGTATATATAGCCTCCAGACAAAATCTAACCGTTACACACAATTTACCAAACTCAGTGGGACGGAATCAGAAAACTTGGTCTGACCGATTTAGTTCATAATGTGACCGTTAGGCATTTTGGTGGGACCGATATGATCAACTCGGTGTGACCGATGTGCTAGGGTTAGGGTAGAACCTCATCTCGGGTTGACCGATTACACAAACTCAGTGAGACTGATTTTGGTAATAAGCAAAACAGAGAGTTGGTCAGGCAAACTCGATGGGACCGATTGCTTATCTCGGTGGGGCCGAAATAATTACAATAGGTAACAGAGAGTTTGCAAGCCCATCTCGGTGAGACCGAGATCCCATCGGTGAGACCGAATTGATTGGGGTTTCTGGCAGTGGCTATGTCAAGTGAACTCGGTGGCGCCAGATAGATCAAATCGGTGGAGCTGAGTTTGACTTTAGGTTTAGGACATATGTGGATATGAGAAAGTGGTTGAGGGCTTTGGGGCATATCACTAAGCACTTTGAGCAAGCAAGCCATTAAGCAACACCTCATCCCCTTTTAATAGTATTGGCTTTCCTATGGACTCAATGTGATCTTGGATCACTAAAAATAAAAAATGTAGAGTCCTGAGCTTTGAGCTTGAGCCAATCCTTTGTCTTTGGCATCTTGAAGGGGTTCCACATCCTCTTGTCCATGCCACTCCACTTTTGAACTCATCTGAAATAAACTAGATAAAAGTATTAGTCCAACAAGAAATATGTTGACATTAATTACCAAAAACATCCAGGGAGCACTTGTGCTTTCACCACTCGTTACATCCAATGTGTATGCGCCTAATAATCAGGCGGCCCATACCGATTGGACCATCCAATTTGTTTTTAACTCCCGCGTCTCACCTGTCTTGCCTATTCGCCTGGCGTGACATGAATTCTTTTTGGTGTACCGCCCCTTCAACATTATGAATGATAGGTGGGACTAATCCTCAAGTCCAACCCTTGGGAGAAGTCGGATCGAATTAGGATAATCGAACTTGCATCTCGCCCTCGGTCGAGAATTGTAGTTCAGAATGTTGGAGCGTCCTCCTCTGTCCCGAACAATCCTCCTTTTTCTCTAGGGTTCCTCACGGATATGGATCCATGGAAGCGGCTGGACAGATGCGCCACCCAGATGCCGAGGTGACTGGGCGTCCTCTCAGGCACTCGCTGCCGCTGCCGCATCAAGTTCGCTTCCGGCATGGTCGAGGTGGAGGACTTGACCGCCTCGGCGCCCTCCCCGACGAGATGCTCCTCCTGGTCCTTGCGCGCTTACGCTGCTACCACAGCGCCGCGCGCACCGGCGTCCTCTAGCGTCGGTGGTGTGACCTCTAGAACAACCTCCGAATCTCATCTTCTGCGATGTCGCGCCCGCCCAGATCGAAGCCGCGCTTGCCCGCTTGGCTGCTTCGCCTTGGGTGTTGATGTCTACTACACAACCTTCTTCTTGTAGACGTTGTTGGGCCTGCAAGTGCACAGGTTTGTAGGACAGTAGCAAATTTCCCTCAAGTGGATGACCTAAGGTTTATCAATTCGTAGGAGGCATAGGATGAAGATGGTCTCTCTCAAACAACCCTGCAACCAAATAACAAAGTCTCTTGTGTCCCCAACACACCCAATACAATGGTAGATTGTATAGGTGCACTAGTTCGGCGAAGAGATGGTGATACAAGTGCAATATGGATGGTAGATAAAGGTATTTGTAATCTGAAAATATAAAAACGGCAAGGTAACTAATGATAAAAGTGAGCGTAAACGGTATTGCAATGATAGGAAACAAGGCCTAGGGTTCATACTTTCACTAGTGCAAGTTCTCTGAACAATAATAACATAGATAGATAATATGACAAGCCCTCAACATGCAACAAAGAGTCACTCCAAAGCCACTAATACCGGAGAACAAATGTAGAGATTATGGTAGGGTACGAAACCACCTCAAAGTTATTCTTTTGGATCAATCTAGAAAAGAGTTTGTACTAGAATAACACCTTAAGATACAAATCAACCAAAACCCTAATGTCACCTAGATACTCCATTGTCACCTCAAGTATCCGTGGGCACGATTATATGGTATGCATCACACAATCTCATATTCATCCAACCAACATAAAAGTACTTCAAAGAGTGCCCCAAAGTTTCTATCGGAGAGTCAAGAACGTGTGCCAACCCCTATGCATAGGTTCCCAATGTCACGAAACCCGCAAGTTCATCACCAAAACATACATCAAGTGGCACATGGTATCCCATTGTCACCACAGATAATCACGGCAAGACATACATCAAGTGTTCTCATAAAAGACTCAATCCGATAAGATAACTTCAAAGGGGAAACTCAGTTCATCACAAGAGAGTAGAGGGGGAGAAACATCATAAGATCCAACTACAATAGCAAAGCTCGGGATACATCAAGATCGTGCCATAGATGGAACATGAGAGAGAACACGAGAGAGAGAGATCAAACACATAGCTACTGGTACATACCCTCAGCCCCGAGGGTGAACTACTCCCTCCTCGTCATGGATAGCGCCGGGATGATGAAGATGGCCACCGGTGATGGATTCCCCCTTCGGCAGGGTGCATGAAAGGGCTCCCGAGAGGTTTTTGGTGGCTACAGAGGCTTGCGGCGGCGGAACTCCCGATCTATCTTCTGTTCTGGAAGTTTTAGGGTACATAGGTATATATGGGTGCAGGGGGTACGTCGGTGGACCTCCGGGGTGCTCACGAGGTAGGGGGATGCGCCCCCCACCCTCGTGGGCAGCCCGGGACTCCCCTGATGTGCACTCCAAGTCTATCAGGTTGCTTTCCTTCCAAAAATAACTTCTCCAGTTGATTTCGTTTCGTTTTGACTCCGTCTGATATTCCTTTTCCTCGAAACACTGAAATAGGCATAAAACAGCAAATCTGGACCGGGCCTCCGGTTAATAGGTTAGTCCCAAAAATAATATAAAAGTGGAAAATAAAGGCCAAAATTTCCCAAAACATTAGATAAAGTAGCATGGAGCAATCAAAAATTATAGATACGTTGGAGACGTATCAAGCATCCCCAAGCTTAATTCCTGCTCGTCCTCGAGTAGGTAAATGATAAAAAAGAATTTTTGATGTGGAGTGATACTTTGGCATAATTTCAATATAAATCTTCTTAATTGTGATTGGAATATTCAGATCCGAAAGATTCAAGACAAAAGTTCATATTGACACAAAAATAATAATACTTCAAGCATACTAGTCAAAGCAATCATGTCTTCTCAAAATAACATGGCAAAAGAAAGTTCATCCCTACAAAATCATATGGTTAGGCTATGCTTCATTTTCGTCACACAAAGATGTTCCCAACTTCTATACCCCCAATGACAAGCCAAGCAATTGTTTCATACTCAAATAATCTCAAACTTTTTCAACTTTCACGCAATACATGAGCGCGAGCCATGGATATAGCACTATGTGTGGAATAGAATATGATGATGGGGATTGTGTGGAGAATACAAAAAAGGAGAAGTCTCACATTGACGAGGCTAATCAACGGGCTATGGAGATGCCCATCAATTGATGTCAACATGAGGAGTAGGGATTGCCATGCAACGGATGCACTAGAGCTATGAATGCTCAACAAAAGAAAAATAGTGGGTGTGCATCCAACTCGCTTGCTCACGAAGACCTATGGCATTTTGAGGAAGCCCATCATTGGAATATACAAGCCAAGTTCTATAATGAAAAATTCCCACTAGTATAAAAAGACAACTTATGAGACTCACTATCATGAAGATCTTGGTGCTACTTTGAAGCACAATATATGAGACACACTACATGAAGACGCAAGGTGCTACTTTGAAGAACAAGTGTGGTAAAAGGATAGTAGCATTGTCCCTTCTCTCTTTTTCTCTCATTTTTTTTATTTTTTTTGTTTGGGCCTTTCTCTTTTTTTTATGGCCTCTTTTTTTTTGTCCGGAGTCTCATCCCGACTTATGGGGGAATCATAGTCTCCATCATCCTTTCCTCACTTGGGACAATGCTCTAATAATGATGATCATCACACTTTTATTTTTCTTACAACTCAACAATTACAACTCGATATTTAGAACAAAGGATGACTCTATATGAATGCCTCCGGTGGTGTACCGGGATGGTGCAATGAATCAAGAGTGACACGTATGGAAAATAATGCATGGTGGCTTTGCCACAAATACGATGTCAACTACATGATCATGCAATGGCAATATGACAAAAGTAATTTATGTCATGATGATGATGATGGAAGTTGCATGGCAATATATCTCGGAATGGCTATGGAAATGTCATGATAGGTAGGTATGGTGGCTGTTTTGAGGAAGATATAAGGAGGTTTATGTGTGATAGAGCGAATCATATCACGGGGTTTGGATGCACCGGCGAAGTTTGCACCAACTCTCAAGGTGAGAAAGGGCAATGCACGGTACCAAAGAGGCTAGCAAAGGTGGAAAGATGAGAGTGCGTATAATCCATGAACTCAACATTAGTCAAAAGAACTCATATACTTATTGCAAAAAAATTAGAAGCCATCAAAAAATTCAAGTACTACGTGCATGCTCCTAGGGGGATAGATTGGTAGGAAAAGACCATCGCTCGTCCTCGACCGCCACTCATAAGGATGCACAAGCCAGGTACACTTCATGTTTCAAATTTGTTACACAACTTTACCCATACATGCATGCTACGGGACTTGCAAACTTCAACACAAGTATTTCTCAAATTCACAATTATCAACTAGCATGAGTTTGATATTATTACCTCCATATCTCAAAACAATTATCAAGCATCAAACTTATCTTAGTATTCAATTTACTCAAAAGAAAGTTTCACAAATCTTGAATACCAAGTATATTAGTATTAAGCAAATTACCATGCTATTTAAGACTCTCAAAATAATATAAGTGAAGCATGAGAGTTCGTCTATTTCTTCAAAATAAAACTACCACCGTGCTCTAAAAGATATAAGTGAAGCACTAGAGCAAATGACAAACTACTCCGAAAGATATAAGTGAAGATCAATGAGTAGCTAAATAATTATGCAACTATGCGAAGACTCTCCCATTTAATAATTTCAGATCTTGATACTTTATTCAAACAGCAAGCAAAGCTAAAGAAAACTACATTGCAAGGATAGCACAACTCATGTGAAGAAGCAAAAACTTAGGCTCAACCGATACTAACTGATAGTTGTTGAAGAAGAAAGGTGGGATGCCTACCGGGGCATCCCCAAGCTTAGATGCTTGAGACTTCTTGAAATATTATATTGGGGTGCCTTGTGCATCCCCAAGCTTGAACTTTTGTGTCTCCTTAATTCCTCTCATATCATGGTTTCTTCTTTTTATCAAAAGCTTCATTCACAACAAACTCAACAAGAACTCGTGAGATCGGTTAGTATAAACCAATGCAAAACCTTATCATCTTCTACTGTAACAAATCACTAAAATTATTATTCAACATTGCATACTAAATGCCTCTGCATATTTAATAGTCCTATCCTCAAATAGAATCATTAATCAAGCAAACATATGCAAACAATGCAACCATAACAGCAATCTGCCAAAGCAGTACAGTCTGTAAAGAATGCAAGAGTATCAATACTTCCCTAACTCCAAAAATTATAAACTAAAATTCCCACTGTAATAAATTTATCAGAGCTCAATATGCAAAAGGATTCAACATTATACCACTCTCTTACTTTTCTAGGGAATTTTTGCAACAGCGGTAAACTTTCTGTTTTCAAACAGCGACATGTATACTAGCAAAATAAGCATGGAAAAGGCTATCCTTGACTTCTTTATTGAAACTAAAGATGCAAAACATTATTATAACTAACAGCAAGCAAAAACTAACAAAAGGAAATGATGCTCCAAGCAAAACACATATCATCTGGGGAATAAAAATATAGCTCCAAGTAAAGTTTACCGATGAACGAAGACGAAAGAGGGGATGCCTTCCGGGGCATCCCTAAGCTTAGTTGCTTGGTTGTCCTTGAATATTACCTTGGGGTGCCTTGGGCATCCCCAATCTTAGGCTGTTTCCACTCCTTATTCCATAGTCCATCGAATCTTTACCCAAAACTTGAAAACTTCACAACACAAAACTCAACAAGAAATCTTATAAGCTCCGTTAGTGAAAGAAAACAAAACCACCACTTAGGTACTGTAATGAACTCATTACAAATTCATATTGGTGTAATATCTACTGTATTCCAACTTATCTATGGTTCATACCCTCCGATACTACTCATAGATTCATCAAAATAAGCAAACAACACATAGAAAACAGAATCTGTCAAAAACAGAACAGTTTGTAGTAATATGTATCAAACGTATACTTCTTGAACTCCACAAATCCTACCACATTAGGAAGTCCTAAGCAATTCGTGTACCAATCCAGAGCAAAAAGAATCAGATCAAAAGCACGTTTCTGTGAATTAACAAAACTAATTTACTGGGTGCAAAAGTTTCTGATTTTCAGCAGGATCAACACAACTATCACCGTAAGCTATCCTAAAGGTCTTACTTGGCACTTTATTGAAACAAAAGCTATAAAACATGATTACTACAGTAGCATAATCATGTGGACACACAAAAACAGTAAGGATAAATATTGGGTTGTCTCCCAACAAGCGCTTTTCTTTAATGCCTTTCTAGCTAGGCATGATGATGACAATGATGCTCACATAAAAGATAGGAATTGAAACATAAAGAGAGCATCATGAAGAATATGACTAGCACTTTTAAGTCTAACCCACTTCCTATGCATAGGGATTTTGTGAGCAAACATCTTATGGGAACAATAATCAGCTAGCATAGGAAGGTAACACAAGCATAGCTTCAAGAATTTAAGCACATAGAGAGGAAACTTGACATTATTGCAATTCCTACAAGCATATATTCCTCCCTCATAATAATTTTCAGTAGCATGAATGAATTCAACAATATAACCAGCACCGAAAGTATTCTTTTCATGATCTACAAGCATAGAAAATTTACTACTCTCCACATAAGCAAAATTCTTCTCATTCGAAATAGTGGGAGTATCATAAGAGACTTGAACACTAAAAATTGTTTCCACATTAAAAGAGTAATGTTCAGAAAAAGGGTATACATAATCATGACAAGATTTGTAAATATAATCATCACTACTTTTTATAGCATAATTTCATCATAATAATCATCATAAGTAGCAACTTCGTTCTCATCATAATCGATTAAAACCTCTCCCAAGCTAGTGGAATCACTAAATAAAGTTGACACTCTTCCAAACCCACATTCATCAATATAATCATCATAAGTAGAAGGCATGCTATCATCATAACAACTTTGCATATCAAAACTTGGGATGCTAAAAATATCATCTTCATTAAACATAGCATCCCCAAGCTTGGGACAAACATTAATTCCAGCAAATATATTCTCAAATATTTCATCCAGTCAAACATAGCTTCCCCAAGATTGGGCCCTTTCATATCATAAGCATAATCACTCTCATCATTAAAAATATTGATAGCACCAATAGTATAGCAATTATCATCATCACAATGAGTAGTAGGAGCAACATCATTTGGGAGGGATACCTTTTTACCTTTGTTGCTCCTTCTTTTCTTTTTCTTCTTCACATTATGTGTAGGTTCAACCTTCCTCTTTGAGATCCTTATTGATGAGATTGGTTGAATAGAAAGCTCCTCCTCATTACCTGATTCATCATAAGAAATAATAGGAGGAGATTGGGAAGTCTCTTCCCTTTCATTAGTATTCTCATCATCCTCTATTTGTTTTCTTTTCTTTATGTAATTGGCAATATAAGGATTTTCAATGCAATTCTCCGCATAATACATAAAAATTTCTTCTAGATCAAAACCAAGAAGTTTGTAACGGGCAAATTCTGGAAGATAATTAGCTAGACGTTTCATTTCTTCGCAACCCATAAGCAAGCTAAGCTCATTATAATGTGCAAGGGAAATCAACTCATCACAATTTTTGGACACGATTAGATCATGAAACAATTTTCATCGGATAGCTAAATGACCACTTTCATTGCAAAGTCCACAAGTACGGCCAAGAAAATTTAAATTTTCAGCACAAACATCTAGCCTTTCTTGCAACAATTTAGTTTCTAAGTGCTTATGCCTCTTGCAATAAATATCTTCTCTATTTGGTGTGTTCATGCAAACATGCACTCCACAAAAATTGACATGCTCATAAGAGATATTTTCATCATAACTAGTGCAATCATCATTAGCATCATGGATATTCAAAGAATTCATACTAACAACATTGCAATCATGCTCATCATTCAAAGATTTAGTGCTAAACAATTTAGAGATTTCTTCTTCTAGCACTTGAGCACAATTATCCTTTCCATCATACTCACAAAAGATATTAAAAAGGTGAAGGGTATGAGACAAACTTAACTCCATTTTTTTGTAATTTTCTTTTATAGACTAACTAGTGTTAAAACAAGAAACAAAAAGAATCGATTGCAAGATCTAAAGATATACCTTCAAGCACTCACCTCCCCGGCAACGGCGCCAGAAAAGAGCTTAGTTGACGGGGTGTGAGTGAGTGCCCTTTACCTAGCCTCCCCGGCAATGGCGCCAGAAAAGAGCTTGATGTCTACTACACAACCTTCTTCTTGTAGACGTTGTTGGGCCTGCAAGTGCACAGGTTTGTAGGACACTAGCAAATTTCCCTCAAGTGGATGACCTAAGGTTTATCAATCCGTAGGAGGCGTAGGATGAAGATGGTCTCTCTCAAACAACCCTGCAACCAAATAACAAAAAGTCTCTTGTGTCCCCAACACACCCAATACAATGGTAGAATTTATAGGTGCACTAGTTCGGCGAAGAGATGGTGATACAAGTGCAATATGGATGGTAGATAAAGGTATTTGTAATCTGAAAATATAAAAACAGCAAGGTAACTAATGATAAAAGTGAGCGTAAACGGTATTGCAATGATAGGAAACAAGGCCTAGGGTTCATACTTTCACTAGTGCAAGTTCTCTCAACAATAATAACATAGATAGATAATATGACAAGCTCTCAACATGCAACAAAGAGTCACTCCAAAGCCACTAATAGCGGAGAACAAATGTAGAGATTATGGTAGGGTACGAAACCACCTCAAAGTTATTCTTTCGGATCAATCTATAAAAGAGTTCGTACTAGAATAACACCTTAAGATACAAATCAACCAAAACCCTAATGTCACCTAGATACTCCATTGTCACCTCAAGTATCTGTGGGCATGATTATATGGTATGCATCACACAATCTCAGATTCATCCAACCAACATAAAAGTACTTCAAAGAGTGCCCCAAAGTTTCTATCGGAGAGTCAAGAACGTGTGCCAACCCCTATGCATAGGTTCCCAATGTCACAAAACCCGCAAGTTGATCACGAAAACATACATCAAGTGGCACATGATATCCCATTGTCACCACAGATAATCACGGCAAGACATACATCAAGTGTTCTCATAAAAGACTCAATCCGATAAGATAACTTCAAAGGGGAAACTCAATTCATCACAAGAGAGTAGAGGGGGAGAAACATCATAAGATCCAACTACAATAGCAAAGCTCGGGATACATCAAGATCGTGCCATAGATGGAACACGAGAGAGAGAGAGATCAAACACATAGCTACTGGTACATACCCTCAGCCCCGAGGGTGAACTACTCCCTCCTTGTCATGGATAGCGCCGGGATGATGAAGATGGCCACCGGTGATGGATTCCCCCTCCGGCAGGGTGCCGGAAAGGGCTCCCGAGAGGTTTTTGGTGGCTACAGAGGCTTGCGGCGGCGGAACTCCCGATCTATCTTCTGTTCTGGAAGTTTTAGGGTATGTAGGTATATATGTGTGCAGGGGGTACGTCGGTGGACCTCCGGGGTGCTCACGAGGCAGGGGGGCGTGCCCCCCACCCTCGTGGGCAGCCCGAGACTCCCCTGACCTGCACTCCAAGTCTATCAGGTTGCTTTCCTTCCAAAAATAACTTCTCCAGTTGATTTCGTTCCGTTTTGACTCCGTCTGATATTCCTTTTCCTCGAAACACTGAAATAGGCATAAAACAGCAAATCTGGACTGGGCCTCCGGTTAATAGGTTAGTCCCAAAAATAATAAAAAGTGGAAAATAAAGCCCAATATTGCCCAAAACGGTAGATAAAGTAGCATGGAGCAATCAAAAATTATAGATACGTTGGAGACGTATCTGGTGTCGAATGCCCTCGACATCAAGATCTATCCCAACAACTGTTGCGACGAAGCTGCCTTGTCCTCCCTTCTGCACTTCGTGACCAGGTTCTCGGCGCAGCTGCTCCGCTTGAGTTACCAATACGACAGGTACATGGAAGCAGACCTACCCTGCTTCAAGTGCGGCATGGTGATACAGATCAGCTCGTACAACGACATCTGCTTCACACGGCTGTCGGCTGGCGTGTCCCCGACGGTGGAGACAGTATGCCTTGACGGTTGCAGCGTCATCTATCTCGGCACCCTGGTCACCCTCTTCACGCGCTTGCGCTTGCTCGGGGTGACAACTTTAGCATACGACATCGTGGTCCACTCTCGGCCTCTGCAGACGCTTGTTCTCACAAGCGACATGGTATGCGGTAGCATCAACATCGTGATGCCAATGCTTAAGCATTTGGAAATGGATTTTGAGGCTGACATGAGCCCAACATCTCCATCTCAGCGCCAATGGTTGTTGATTGAAAATGGCGTATTTGCTGTCTAACTGCTGTCGATAGGGGTACACTAGTAACTTCAATCAGACGTGACACGACGGCCTCTAAGCCTATTCAGACATGGTGGGCGCCAAACATGGGCGGCAAAACACATTTGATTCAAACACGGTGGGCGCCAAACATGGGCGGCAAAACACATTTGATTTAAGCTCGTCCGAAAGACATGTGTCTCTCCCTCCATTTCCCCATTCATCCACGGTGGGCGGCAAAACAAACTCTCCTCGTCTGCAATCGATGTAGGCTAATATTTTAAATAGGGGTAGATGTGTAACTTCCCTCACACGTGACACAACCGCCCTACCTGTTAGCCCCGTTCATACACCATGGGCGCCAACCGTGGGCAGCAAAACACCCTCTCCTCGCCCAAAATCATTATCGGCAAATATTTGGGAGATGCGAGATTACCGTCCTATCCCCAATCGAGGTGATGTTCGAAATTTTAAACGGGGGATAAGTTCATAACTTCCCCACATTTTAGACAAGCGCGTCCCAAAGTTTGAGATCCCCCCTCCCCCTCCATTTCCCCATTCATACACCATCGGCGCCACGACAACCTCCCCACTGCGTCCAGCCTCCTCCGTCCGCCACCCCATCCTCCACCTTGCCGGAGCCGCTACCCCTACCCCGCCGTCCACTACAAGAGATGGATGTCTCTCATCCACGACGCCGGACCAGGATCCTTTCATTGTGTCGTCTCGCTTTATCGGCGCCGTCGTCCACCTTGCCGTTGCCGCTCCTACGACCGCTTTGTCCACGGCAACATGATTTATCCCCCGACCCGGTCGTCTGCCGTATAAAGTCTTCTTCCCCGCCGCCGACAGCCAGCACACCCGCAGCACCCTTAACGTATCAACAGGGGCCTAAACGGCGTCGCAAGAGAGGTGGTACTCTTCCATATGTGCTTAAGTTATTGATCTCACTAGGAAAATAGATTGTAATTTGTTTACTGTACTTTTCTTGTCCGTACCAAATCGTAGTGGCTAGTTGAAAGCAAACATTGGTTGCGAAGTAGCTTTGTCCGGTTTGCACCTTCAGATCCGCCATGGCACGGTCACTATACTCATAAAGCTTATGGTTTTCCCCCTTTATATTCACTACCATCTTCGTAGGTGCTTCAGAGCTTCGTGTCGTGCTAGCACTGCTCCTCAAGACCTCAACCCATCAAGCAAAACAACATGCCACTCATAATTCCAAAGCTTACGTGTTGAAATACGAATCTGATATGATCCTCATATTACTAAAACAGAGAACGTTTAATTGGTCACCTAATGTTCCTATATTCGTTTCGAAAAGCATGTGCGCCACCCACTGGTCCAGCTAATTCCACTTTCCTGATTTTACTCTTGATGCTTAGGGTTTTCCCCTTTTATATACTCTACTATGATCTGCGTAGGTGCTTTTTGCCGTACTAGCATTACTCCACCCTTCAAGCTAAACAACACAACACTCAAAATTCCAAAGCTTAGTTGTTCAAATATGATTGTGATATGATACTGATATTAGTTAACAGACACATTTAGTTAGGTAGCTAAAGGTCCCACTTGAGTTTCCAAATGCATGTTGCGACATATAGAGAGACAGCAGAATTGCATTTCTTTGTCACTTGTTGACTGTACATTCTTGTCCATGCCAAATCTTAGTTGTTATTTCAAAGCAAACACCGGTTGCTAACTACCCTTTGCGCGGTTTGCAGCTTCAGATCTGCCATCCCACTGCCACGGTTAGTGATGACCCACAAGTGTAGGGGATCTATCGTAGTCCTTTCGATAAGTAAGAGTGTCGAACCCAACGAGGAGCAGAAGGAAATGATAAGCGGTTTTTAGTAAGGTTTTCTCTGCAAGCACTGAAATTGTAGGTAATAGATAGTTTTGTGATAAAATAAATAGTAACGAGTAACAAGTAAATAAAGTAAATAAAGTGCAGCAAGGTGGCCCAATCCTTTATGTAGCAAAGCATAAGCCTGGACAATTTCTAATAATGAGAAAGAGCTCCCGAGGACACATGGGAATTATCGTCAAGCTAGTTTTCATCATGTTCATATGATTCGCGTTAGGTACTTTGATAATTTGATATGTGGGTGGACCGGTGCTTGGGTACTGCCCTTACTTGGACAAGCATCCCACTTATGATTAACCCCTATTGCAAGCGTCCGCAACTACGAAAGAAGTATTAAAGTAAACCTAACCACAACATTAAACATATGGATCCATATCAACCCCTAACGAAGCAACGCATAAACTAGGTTTAAGCTTCTGTCACTCTAGCAACCCATCATCTACTTATTACTTCCCCATGCCTTCCTCTAGGCCCAAATAATGGTGAAGTGTCATGTAGTCGACGTTCACATAACACCACTAGAGGAAAAGACAACACACATCTCATCAAAATATCGAACGAATACCAAATTCACATGACTACTAATAGCAAGACTTCACCCATGTCCTCAGGAACAAACGTAACTACTCACAAAGCATATTCATGTTCATAATCAGAGGAGTAATAATATGCATTAAGGATCTGAACATATGATCTTCCACCAAGTAAACCAATTAGCATCAACTACAATGAGTAATCAACACTACTAGCAACCCACAAGTACCAATTTGTGGTTTTGATACAATATTGGATACAAGAGATGAAATAGGGTTTTGAGAGGAGATGGTGCTGGTGAAGATGTTGATGGAGATTGACCCCCTCCCGATGAGAGGATCGTTGGTGATGACGTTGGTGATGATTTCCCCCTCCCGGAGGGAAGTGTCCCCGACAGAACAGCTCCGCCAGAGCCCTAGATTGGTTCCGCCTCGTGGCGGCGGAGTTTCGTCCCGTAAGCTTGCCCATGATTGTTTCTAGGGTAAAAGCTCTAATATAGCAGAAGATGGACACCGGGGGCCCACCACCGGGTCCAGGAGACAGGGGGCGCGACCAGTAAGGGGGGGTGCGCCCTCCACTCTCCTGGACAGGGTGTGGGCCCCCTGGTGTATTTCTTTCGCCCAATAATTCTTATTAATTCCAAAAACATGTTTCGTGGAGTTTCAGGATTTTTGGGCAGTGCAGAATAGGTTTCCAATGTTTGCTCCTTTTACGGCCAAAATTCCAGCTGCCGGCATTCCCCCTCTTCATGATAAACCTTGTAAAATAAGAGAGAATAGCCATAAGTATTGATATATAATGTGTAATAACAGCCCATAATGCAATAAATATTGATATAAAAGCATAATGCAAAATGGACGTATCAACCCCCCCAAGCTTAGACCTCGCTTGTCCTCAAGCGGAAGCCGATATCAAAAAATATGTCCACATGTTTAGAGATAGAGGTGTCGATAAAGATAAAATACGGACATGAGGGCATCATGATCATTCTTATAACAACAACATATATAGATTTTATCATATGATTTCTTATGCTCAAGTAACAATCAATTCACAATGTCAAGTATGGTTCAAAAACTTCATTGAGAACTAACAAACTATAATATCAGTCATTGAAGCAATTGCAATTTATGACTACATCAGAAAGAGTCAACAATAGAGCTTTTCAGCAAGTTCACATACTCAACTATCTTGTAGTCTTCTATAATTGCTAACACTCATGCAATACTTGTGGTTATGGAATTTCAGGCGGACACTGAGAAAGATAGGGGCTTATTGTGTTGCCTCCCAACATATTCACCTTTAGGTGATGTCAACAATAATAGCCCATGCTAACTAACATCCAATTGGATATATATATATATATGTATATATATATACATACATATATATATATATATATCATGATCTTTCAAACAGAAAGAGCTTGCCAAAGGATAAAATGAAAAAGGGAAAGGTGTGGATCACCTTGACTCAAGCACAAAGTAAAAAAATAAAGTAAAAGATAGGCCCTTCGCAGAGGGAAGCAGAGGTTGTCATGTGAGTTTAGGGTTGATGCACAAAATCTTAATGCAAAAGAACGTCACTTTATATTGCCCCTTGTATGTGGACCTTTATTATGCAGTCCGTAGCTTTTATTACTTCCACAACAAGATCGTACAAAGCTTATTTTCTCTGCACTAATAAGTCATACATATTTAGATAGCAATTTTTATTGGTTGCAACATGACAACTTACTTGAAGGATCTTACTCAATCCATAGGTAGGTATGGTGGACTCTCATGGCAAAACTGGGTTTAAGGATATTTGGAAGCACAAGTAGTATCTCTACTTGGTGCAAGGAATTTGGCTAGCATGAGGGGGAAAGGTAAGCTCAACATGTTTGGAAGGTCAATGACAATATACTTTAACTGAGATGCACAAAAACATAAACCATTACGTTGTCTTCCTTGTCCAACGTCAACTCTTTTAGCATGTCATACTTAATGAGTTCTCCCAATTATAACAGGTGTCCAAGATAATATATTTGTATGTGAACCTTTCTTTCCTTATCACTTCCTATTAATTGCAACGATGACCAAAACTACGTTCATCAACTCTCAACAATTTTTATGCCTCATACTTTCTATGTGTGAAGTTATCACTATCCATAAGATAAATATGAACTCTTTTATTCTTTCTACTTTCTCAAGATCATAGCAACATAGCAAAGCCCTTGAGTCAACACTAATCTTTATTATAGATAACTCACGGACTCGATTACAAAAAGAGATCACAATGCAATAACTCAAAACTGCTTTATATCAAAACTTCAATCTACTAGATCAAGATACTACTAAAAGGATCGAACTAAATAAAACGGTAAAGATAGGAGTGTGAGGGTGATATGATACCGGGGCACCTCCCCCAAGCTTGGCAGTTGCCAAGGGAAGTGCCCATACCCATGTGATTATTTCTCCTTCTTCACGGTTGGTGTTATGATTTTCTTGGCGATGATTCCCTTCAGGATACGGTTCTCCTCCTCGAGCTTGTTGACTTGTTGTTTGAGGTCCATAATTACTTTACGGAGCTTGCCCGTAACGGCCAAAGCTCCCTTTACCCAAGGATGCTGCATAGGTTTTGGAGAACAAGTAAAGCTCTTTTTCATATTTTCATAAGAGAGAAATCTAAAGTTGGAAGGGATGACCGAAGCTGGAGTTGCTAGGCTAGGTAGCTCCCCCGTCATAAATTCTGCTTGGGGACGAGAGGTAACTTCTTGATCTTCCTCCATGGCATCTATCATGTTCAAATCAGCCTCCATCTCATCCTCCGTTGATGGTCCAAAGTGATAAGCATCGCTATCTGCTCCTGGACCTGGTGTTGGGTGAGACACCCAGCTCTCCCCGACTGACTCCTGAGAAGACATCTTGCTCTAAATCTGAAACAGAAACAACTCGAAACGAAAACAGAGGATATTTCCGTGATACGGTGGTCAAAACCTTCAGGAGTATATATAATGAATTTTTACCGACAAAAATACGTAACGCACAAGAAAACGGAGTCTGGGAGGCACACGAGATGCCCACGAGATAGGGGGCGCGCCCAGTAGGGGTGGGCGCGCCCTCCACTCTCATGGGGGCCTCGTGTCCCCTTCAGACTACTTCTTTCTTCCTAAAATTCTTAAATAATCCAAAACAGATAAAAATTGCCATTGGAGTTGTTTTGGAGTCGGTTTACTTACCGTACCACATACCTATTCCTTTTCGGAGTCTGGATCATTTTGGAAAGTGTCCCTTATGTATTCCTCCGGGGTTACGGTTTCAATAATATTAGTTTCAACATTGATAGGGTTACCTGAAATATAATGTTTAATTCTTTGACCGTTTACCACCCTCGGACTTGTGCCTTTGAAGTTGTTCATTTTTGTGGCACCAGAACGATAGACCTCCTCGATAACGCAAGGACCTTCCCATTCAGAGAGAAGTTTTCCTGCAAAAAATCTTAAACGTGAGTTGAACAATAACACATAATCTCCTACGTTAAACTCACGCTTTTGTATCCTTTTGTCATGCTAGCGTTTGACTTTTTCTTTGAATAGCTTGGCATTCTCATAGGCTTGCGTTCTCCATTCGTCAAGTGAGCTAATATCAAACAACCTCTTCTCACCGGTAAGTTTGAAGTCATAGTTGAGCTCTTTAATAGCCCAATATGCTTTATGTTCAAGTTCAAGAGGTAAATGACATGCTTTTCCATAAACCATCTTATATGGAGACATACCCATAGGATTTTTGTATGCAGTTCTATAGGCCCATAATGCATCATCAAGTTTTTTGGACCAATTCTTTCTAGATCTATTCGCAATCTTTTGCAAAATTAATTTGAGCTCACTATTGCTCAACTCTACCTGACCACTAGACTGCGGATGATAAGGAGATGCAATTCTATGATTAACATCATACTTAGCAAGCATCTTACGGAAAGCACCATGAATAAAATGTGAACCACCATCAGTCATAAGATATCTAGGGACTCCAAACCTCGGAAAAATAACTTCTTTAAGCATTTTAATAGAAGTGTTATGATCAACACTACTAGTTGGAATAGCTTATACCCACTTAGTAACGTAATCAACAACAACTAAAATATGTGTATAACCATTAGAGGCTGGAAAAGGTCCCATATAATCAAAGCCCCAAACATCAAATGGTTCAATAACAAGAGAGTAATTCATAGGCATTTCTTGACGTCTACTAATGTTACCTATTCTTTGACATTCATCACAAGATAAAACAAACTTACGAGCATCTTTGAAGAGAGTAGGCCAATAAAAACCAGATTGTAGTACCTTGTGTGCAGTTCTATCTCCAGCGTGGTGTCCCCCATAGGATTCAGAGTGACACTTGCGTAGGATCTGTTCCTGTTCATGCTCAGGCACACAACGTCTAATAACACCATCTACTCCTTTATAAAGGTGTGGGTCATCCCAGAAGTAATGTCTTAAATCATAAAAGAACTTTTTATTTTGCTGGTATATGAAACTAGGCGGTATAAATTTTGCAACAATGTAATTAGCATAATCAACATACCAAGGAGCAGTACGAGAAGCATTAACGACCGCTAATTGTTCATCAGGAAAGCTGTCATCAATAGGCAGTGGGTCATCAAGAACATTCTCTAACCTAGACAAGTTGTCTGCAACGGGGTTCTCAGCTCCCTTTCTATCAATAATATGCAAATCAAATTCTTGGAGCAAGAGAACCCATCTAATGAGTCTAGGCTTAGCATCTTTCTTTTCCATAAGATATTTAATAGCAGCATGATCAATGTGAATAGTAACTTTGGAATCAACAATATAAGGTCTAAACTTATCACAAGCAAACACAACTGCTAAGAATTCTTTTTCAGTGGTAGCATAATTTCTCTGGGCAGTATCAAGAGTCTTACTAGCATACTAGATAACATTCAATTTCTTATCGACTCTTTGCGCTAGAACAACACCTACAGCATAATCACTAGCATCGCACATAATTTCAAAAGGTAAATTCCAATCAGGTGGCTGAACAATAGGTGCAGTGATCAAAGCTTTCTTAAGTATTTCAAATGCTTCTACACAATCATCATCAAAGACAAAAGGAATATCTTTTTGCAATAAATTAGTCAGAGGCCTAGAGATTTTAGAAAAGTCCTTAATGAACCTCCTATAAAAACCGGCATGACCAAGGAAACTTCTTATACCTTTTATGTCCTTGGGACATGGCATCTTTTCAATAGCATCAACTTTGGCTTTGTCAACTTCAATACCTCTCTCGGAAATCTTATGCCCCAAGACAATACCTTCCTTAACCATAAAGTGACACTTTTCCCAATTCAGGACGAGACTAGTGTCTTCGCATCTCTGCAAAACTCGATCAAGGTTGCTCAAACAATCATCAAAAGAGGATCCATAAACGGAAACGTCATCCATGAATACCTCAC
Organism: Triticum aestivum; assembly: GCF_018294505.1. Classification (NCBI taxonomy): domain Eukaryota; kingdom Viridiplantae; phylum Streptophyta; class Magnoliopsida; order Poales; family Poaceae; genus Triticum; species Triticum aestivum. Next base: position 201,477,734 of record NC_057795.1, read on the forward strand.
AAATCTTTTCACAAAAATTAGAGAATATAGCCATCATGCATCTTTGAAAGGTAGCAGGTGCATTACATAAACCAAAAGGCATACGTCTATAAGCAAAAGTACCAAAAGGACAAGTAAAAGTAGTTTTAGATTGATCCTTCGCTGACACAAGTATTTGAAAGAAACCAGAATAACCATCTAGAAAGCAGAAATGTGTGTGTTTGGATAGTCATTCTAGCATTTGATCAATAAAAGGTAAAGGGTAATGATCTTTCTTAGTAGGTTTATTTAACTTACGGAAATCAATTACCATCCTATAACCTGTAATAATTCTTTACGGGATCAATTCATCTTTATCATTAGGAACAACGGTAATACCTCCCTTTTTAGGAACACAATGGACATGACTTACCCATTCACTATCAGCAACGGGATAAATAATACCTGCCTCAAGGAGCTTTAGTATCTCCTTTCTTACCACTTCTTTCATCTTGGGATTTAGTCGTCTTTGAGGATCTCTAACTGGTTTGGCATCTTTTTCCACTGTAATTTTGTGTTGGCATAATGTGGGACTAATGCCCTTGAGATCATCCAGAGTATATCCAATAGCTGCTCGGTGTTTCTTCAGAGTTTTCAATAATCTTTCTTCTTCTTGCTCTAAAAGGTTAGCACTAGTAATAACAGGATATATTTCCTTTTCATCAAGATAAGCATACTTAAGATTATCAGGTAATGGTTTGAGTTCAAACACGGGATCACCCTTGGGTGGAGGGGGATCCCCAAGAATTTCAATGGGAAGGTTATGTTTCAGCATAGGTTCCTGTTTAAGGAACACTTCATTATTTCCCTTCTTTCCTTCATAAACATATCGTTTTCATGGTCTAGCAATATATTGTTCTAACGGATCAGTAGGAGGAACTGGAATGGAAGCAAGACCAATAATCTCATCCTTACTAGGTGGTTCCCTATCATGAGCTTGTCTACGAAACTTAGCAAAATTAAACTAATGAGACATACCATCTGTACCAACGGTGACAATATCTTTTTCACAATCAATCTTAGCACTAGCTGTATTCAAGAAGGGTCTACCAAAAATAATGGGACAAAAATCATCTTGTGGGGAACCAAGGACAAGAAAGTCAACAGGGTCTTTAACCTTCCACACAAGACTTCAACATCTCTAACAATCCCAATAGGTTTAATGGTATCCCTATTAGCCAGCTTAATAGTAACATCAATGTCTTCTAATTCAACGGGTGCAATGTCGTGCATATTTCTTTATATAGATCATAAGGTATCGCACTAGCACTAGCACCTATATCACATAAGCCATGATAACAATGATCTCCTATCTTAACAGAAATAACAGGCATGCCTATGACAAGTCTATGTATCTTAGTTTCTGGTCTAGCAATATTAGCAGTCTCACCATAGAAATAAATAACATGCCCATCTAAATCATCATCCAAGAGATCTTTAACCACAACAATACTAGGTTCAACATTAATTTGCTCAGGAGGTGTATAAGTCCTAGTATTACTCTTACGAATAACAGTCGAAGCTTTAGCATGATCCTTTATCCTAACAAGAAAGGGAGGTTTCTCAACATAAGTAGTAGGAACAATAGGATCACTATAGGTAATAGTATTTTCTTCAACTGCGATAGGTGTAACTACTTTAACTTCAACAAGAGGATTATATTTAAACCACTTCTCTTTAGGGATATCAATGTGAGTAGCAAAAGATTCACAGAAAGAAGCTACTATCTCAGAGTCCTACGAAAAGCATCGGTATCCATAAAAGATTTAACATAATCGAACTTAGGTGTCATACCTGACTCCTTACCATCGTCGGAACCCCAATCTTCAGAGTTGCATTTAATTCTTTCCAATAAGTCCCATTTGAAATCAATAGTCTTCAGCATATAAGAACAAGCACAGGAAGTATCGAGCAGGTTGCGATTATCAAGAGGAAGCCGAGCATAAAAGTTTTGAATAATCATTTCCCAAGAGAGCTCATGATTGGGGCATGAATATAACATTGACTTAAGCCTCCCCAAGCTTGAGCGATGCTTTCTCCTTCACGAGGCCAAAAATTATATATGTAATTATGATCACGATGAACAAGATGCATAGGATAGAACTTCTAGTGAAATTCCAACTTCAATCGCTTATAATTCCAAGATCTCGTATCATCACATAGCCTGTACCATGTCAATGCATCGCCCTTCAAAGATAAAGGGGAGACCTTCCTTTTGACAACATCATTGGGAATACCTGCAAGGTTAAATAATCCACAAACTTCTTCCACAAAGATAAGGTGTAAATCGGGACGCAAAGTTCCATCTCCTGCACATGGATTAGTTAGCAGTTTTTCTATCATACCTGAGGGAATCTCAAAGTAAATATTTTCATAAAGTTCAGTAGGTTGAGGAGAAACTCTTTGCTCTTCTGGTCAGGGTGAAGATACCCCGAACAAGCCCCTCAAAGGATTAGTTTCCATAGTGACAAGTAACAGAAAATTTCAGCACACTATATAAATATTTCCTTACCAAGTTCCACTCACCAAAGGCGCTACACTCCCCGGCAACAGTGCCAGAAAAGAGTCTTGATGACCCACAAGTGTAGGGGATCTATCATAGTCCTTTCGATAAGTAAGAGTGTTGAACCCAACGAGGAGCAGAAAGAAATGATAAGCGGTTTTCAGTAAGGTTTTCTCTGCAAGCACTGAAATTGTAGGTAATAGATAGTTTTGTGATAAGATAAATAGTAACGAGTAAGAAGTAAATAAAGTAAATAAAGTGCATCAAGGTGGCCCAATCCTTTATGTAGCAAAGCATAAGCCTGGACAATTTCTAATAATGATAAAGGAGCTCCCGAGGACACATGGGAATTATCGTCAGGCTAGTTTTCATCACGTTCATATGATTCACGTTCGGTACTTTGATAATTTGATATGTGGGTGGACCGGTGCTTGGGTACTGCCCTTACTTGGACAAGCATCCCACTTATGATTAACCCCTATTGCAAGCGTCCGCAACTACAAAAGAAGTATTAAGGTAAACCTAACCACAACATTAAACATATGGATCCATATCAGCCCCTAATGAAGCAACGCATAAACTAGGGTCTAGGCTTCTGTCACTCTAGCAACCCATCATCTACTTATTACTTCCCCATGCCTTCCTCTAGGCCCAAATAATGGTGAAGTGTCATGTAGTTGACGTTCACATAACACCACTAGAGGAAAAGGCAACATACATCTCGTCAAAATATCGAACGAATACCAAATTCACATGACTACTAATAGCAAGACTTCACCCATGTCCTCAGGAACAAACGTAACTACTCACAAAGCATATTTATGTTCATAATCAGAGGAGTAATAATATGCATTAAGGATCTGAACATATGATCTTCCACCAAGTAAACCAATTAGCATCAACTACAAGGAGTAATCAACATTACTAGCAACCCACAGGTACCAATTTGTGGTTTTGATACAAGATTGGATACAAGAGATGAACTAGGGTTTTGAGAGGAGATGGTGCTGGTGAAGATGTTGATGGAGATTGACCCCCTCCTGATGAGAGGATCGTTGGTGATGACGTTGGTGATGATTTCCCCCTCCCGGAGGGAAGTGTCCCCGGCAGAACAACTCCGCCAGAACCCTAGATTGGTTCCGCCAAGGTTCCACCTCGTGGCGGAGGAGTTTCGTCCCGTAAGCTTGCCCACGATTTTTTCCATGGTAAAAGCTCTAATATAGCAGAAGATGGACACCGGGGGCCCACCAGGGGGTCCAGGAGACAGGGGGCGCACCCAGTAAGGGGGGCGTGCCCTCCACTCTCCTGGACAGGGTGTGGGCCCCCTAGTGTATTTCTTTCGCCCAATAATTCTTATTAATTCCAAAAACATGTTTTGTGGAGTTTCAGGATTTTTGGAGCAGTGCAGAATAGGTTTCCAATGTTTGCTCCTTTTCCAGCCAGAATTCCAGCTGTCGGCATTCCCCCTCTTCATGATAAACCTTGTAAAATAAGAGAGAATAGCCATTAGTATTGAGATATAATGTGTAATAACATCCCATAATGCAATAAATATTGATATAAAAGCATGATGCAAAATGGACGTATCAGTCAACACAATACTCATCATGCTTACGGTTTCCCCATTTTATGATGACCACAATCAACCTATGTGGTTCGTGTCGTAATAGCACTGCTCCACCCATCGAGCTAAACAAGCTTAGTTGTACAAATTCAAATCTGATATTATGCTGATATTAGTAAAACTGAGAGACGTTTAATTGGTCAGCTAAATGTTCCTACTTTAGTTTCGAAATGCATGTGAGCCACATATGGAGAGACCAGAAGGAATAGTATTTCTCCGTGCGCTCTGGTTCATCATGGGTGGCCAACCAACATTGTATAAAAAGACTTGTAATATCTTCAATCTGCTTGCTCTTCTACTCTTCTTTAAGATGATCCTCTTCTCTTGGGGTCGACTGGTCAGGTCGAGTTATTCTTCCTTAGTATATTTTGAATCTGTCAGGTTAGGTCGACTTGTTCTTCTTTACTATATGTTGAAGCTGCCATCTGCGAAGTATCATCACTTCTGGAGCTCTCATATTTTTAATAGTAGGCCACATTATATTAATGCACACACCAAATTACAGCATGCATCTCCCCATTTATTACTACTAGTGGTTGGGGCGCGCCCTGGGCGTGCCTCCTCTGCGGTCCTTTGCGCGCCTGCCTTGGTTGTGTAGTTGTGAACGTGCATGTGCATGCCAGAGTAGCTCAGTTGCTAAAATATAAATAGAGTTAACACAAGCTTAGCATAAAAGTGTTCAATCGTGAGGCGTAGCAAGGTAATAGGTCCATATTATTATATAGGTGACAGTCTTACAAGGTGGATGATAGAGCACATCATTAAATTGAAATTAAAGCCTAGCATGCTCCAAAAGACAGGCAAACAGAAGAGGAATAGCAACCAGGCGGTCAGCAAACCCTTTGTAGAAACTTCGAAATATTATGTCCCTACTCATGAAAGAAAGAGAAATATATTCTAAGAAAACAGAGGGATTGGGAGGACTAGAGAGTAGCCAAACCAGAGAATCTTCTCGTTGTTGCATCACCGACATCCACCCGAGCCACATCTTGTTGGAATCGTCCATGCCGTATTCTTCCACTGCACCACCTCTTCCTTGTGGTTGCTGTCAGGCCTAGCTCCTCATGTTGAAGCACAAACATGCTTGGGTCTATGCCAATACCTTGCGACTTGAAATTATCTGAAACCAACAGCATTACGGTTAGATAAAATGCATCTAAGAATATGGATTGACAGCTCGAGTATCACACGACAATCCACATAATAAATATACATGGCAGTCCACCAAATGAGTTGCACTTCACTGCAATCGAATCAATAGAGACCTTTATCTCTTAATCCTGTACTCAACTCGATGCCATCTCTTTGGAACTTTGTTTGAGCAAACACAACTATCCTTTGGTCAACCTATATTATAGAAATAGATATGTCATCTCATAGTAAACAAGCAGAAAAGAGAGATCTACTGACACTACAACAAAAGGCATGGATACTGAAACAATACGGTAAGTTTCAGTGTCAAACCAACAAAACATATCATTGTCCAGGAGAATGTAAATATCATTATGTCAACGAAACAAAGCTAGATGCTCAGTTTGTGAATAATTATGAAGATAGCATCATAATTATTAAAAATACACATAAGAAATGATGATGTGCCACTTTGAGTAAATGGAAGTTAGAGAGATAAATGATTTTCATGAGGCAACTTCTTGATTCCCTCCACCACTATTGTGATCAACGAAAATTCATTTTCATCACTAATTCCATCATAAAAAAGGAGGCCATTATTCAATAGCGCAAAAGCGTAGTTCCTGATGGATAACTGAAAAAACACTGTTCCTCCCCTACTACAAAATTCAGAATGGAAAGAGGTAAATAATATTCGGTATATCGTCATAGTCGTATACCAACAAGAGTTGCATCACACAGCCACACAAGATTTATTTGTTCTTTTCACTTGCTTTGCCTTGTAGTGGAAATAAACCAAACATATGTTGCCAAACAAACTGCCAATATCGCCACAATGTATGATGGCCATATCAATCACATCCTAGATTATTTTCTTCCTATTTTCTTTCACTGTTTTATGTGGTAGCTCAATTGGTTCCTTGGTTTGTTCAGTTCAGATAAGTATGCCAGATGATTATCATGAAAAAGGTAGAGTCATCCAGGTTCCCACCTTTATATTTCAATACAGTGTCAGCTATTTTTTAATGCTAATTAAGTGTTTAGCTATCATTACTTTCTTCTATAGTAAGTTCCATGTGCATTTTACATAGGATTTATCTTCCGAGAGATCTCTTCAGCTCGAGCAAGCATAAACAAGGTTGTGTGTATCACTTCTTATTAGATGTGAAGCTACTTCCTATTGGGGGTCACGCTGATAAGGTAAACATGCGTGTTCATACTAATTACGCCAACTTGTAACCTCTGTCAGTGTAGAGGTAGCCTAGGATTTTCATAGTTTTATTGGTATTCAGGAACTAAACATAAGAAGTAGGTAAACTGTCACATTGCAGTGTCGCAAAAAAATGTACTTCTAACCTGAAGGCCCTGGCAATTGTGAAAACATAATGAACATAAATCTCTTCACTCGCTTAGCCCCAATTTAAAACCACAGTTGGAACTTGAAAAAACACAATAGCATACCTTTGACGGGATTTCCGCGCACTACTGCAAATCCGAAACGCTACATCTAAATAATTCTAACCAATAGAGCTACTCCAAACAGCAACTAACAGGGGGAGATGGATAGAGGCACAGGGAAGATTAGAGGGGCAAGAGCACCTTGGTCGGGGCCATCGTGCTTGTCGTCCGTGCGTGGAGCAGCCCGTGGCTATCACGTGCAATTGCAAGCGCGGTGCAGGACGAGCTAGATGTCGTGCTATTGGGGAACACAGTAATTTAAATTTTTTGCTACGATCTCGCAAGATCTATGTGATGCATAGCAACAAGCAGGAGAGTGTTGTCCATGTACCCTCATAGACCGTAAGCGGAAGCATCAAGAGACGCAGTTGATGTAGTCGAACGTCTTCGTGATCCAACCGATCAAGTACCGAAAGCACGGCACCTCCACTATCTGTACATGTTTAACTCGGTGACATCCCACGAACTCTACATCCAGCTGAGGTCGAGGGAGAGTTTCATCGGCACGACGACGTGGCGATGGTGATGATGAAGTTACCGGCGCAGGGCTTCGCCTAAGCACTACAACGATATGACCGAGGTGGAATATGGTGGAGGGGGCCACCACACACGGGTAAACAATCAACTTGTGTGTCTATGGGGTGCCCCCCTCCCCCGTATATAAAGGAGTGGAGGAGGGGAGGGGCTGGCCCTCTCTATGGTGCGCCCTAGGGGAGTCCTACTCCCACCGGGAGTAGGATCCCCCCTTCCCTAGTTGGAGTAGGAGAGGAAGGAAGGAGGAGAGAGGGAGAAGGAAAGGGGGGCTGGCCCCCCACCCAATTCGGATTGGGCTTGGGGGGGGGGGGCGCCCCTCCTTGGGCGCCTGCTCCTCTCTCCCACTAAGGCCTAATAAGGCCCATATACTCCTCGGGGGGTTCTGGTAACCCCCCGGTACTCCGGTAAATGCCCGAACTCACTCGGAACCACTCCGATGTCCAAACATAGGCTTCCAATATATTGATCTTTATGTCTCGACCATTTAGAGACTCCTCGTCATGTCCGTGATCACATCCGGGACTCCGAGCAAGCTTCGGTACATCAAAACACATAAACTCATAAAACCAATCACCATCGAATGTTAAGCGTGCGGACCCTACGGGTTCGAGAACTATGTAGACATGACCGAGACACGTCTCCGGTCAATAACCAATAGCTGAACATGAATGCTCATATTGGTTCCTACATATTCTACGAAGATTTTTATCGGTCAAACCGCATAACAACATACGTTGTTCCCTTTGTCATCGGTATGTTACTTGCCCGAGATTCGACCGTCGGTATCTCAATACCTAGTTCAATCTCATTACCGGCAAGTCTCTTTACTCGTTCCGTAATGCATCATCCCATAACTAACTCATTAGTCACATTGCTTGCAAGGCTTATAGTGATGTGCATTACCGAGAGGGCCCAGAGATACCTCTCCGACAATCGGAGTGACAAATCCTAATCTTGATCTATGCCAACTCAACAAACACCATCGGAGACACCTGTAGAGCATCTTTATAATCACCCAGTTACTTTGTGACATTTTATAGCACACAAAGTGTTCCTCCAGTATTCGGGAGTTGCATAATGTCATCATAGGAACATGTATAAGTCATGAACAAAGCAATAGCAACAAACTAAACAATCATCGTGCTAAGCTAATGGATGGGTCAAGTCAATCACATCATTCTCTAATGATGTGATCCCGTTCATCAAATGACAACTCATGTCTATGGCTAGGAAACTTAACCATCTTTGATTAACGAGCTAGTCAAGTAGAGGCATACTAGTGACAGTATGTTTGTCTATGTACTCACACATGTACTAAGTTTCTGGTTAATACAATTCTAGCATGAATAATAAACATTTATCATGATATAAGGAAATATAAATAACAACTTTATTATTGCCTCTAGGGCATATTTCCTTCAGTCTCCCACTTGCACTAGAGTCAATAATCTAGATTACAAAGTAATGATTCTAACACCCATGGAGTCTTGGTGCTGATCATGTTTTGCTCATGAGAGAGGCTTAGTCAACGGGTCCGCAATATTCAGATCCGTATGTATCTTGCAAATCTCTATGTCTCCCTCCTTGACTTGATCGTGGATGGAATTGAAGCGTCTCTTGATGTGCTTGGTTCTCTTGTGAAATCTGGATTCCTTTACAAGGCAATCGCACCAGTATTGTCACAAAATATTTTCATTGGACCCAATGCACTAGGTATGACACCTAGATCGGATATGAACTCCTTCATCCAGACTCCTTCATTTGTTGCTTCCGAAGCAGTTATGTACTCTGCTTCACACGTAGATCCTGCCACGACACTTTGCTTAGAACTGCACCAACTTACAGCTCCACCATTCAATATAAATATGTATCCGGTTTGTGACTTAGAGTCATCTAGATCATTGTCAAAGCTTGCATCGGCGTAACCATTTATGACGAGCTCTTAGTCCTTTTCAGGTATTTCAGGATGTTCTTCACCGCTGTCAAGTGATCCACTCCTGGATTACTTTGGTACCTCCCTGCTAAACTAATAGCAAGGCACACATCAGGTCTGGTACACATCATTGCATACATGATAGAGCCTATGGCTGAAGCATAGGGAACAACTTTCATTTTCTCTCTATCTTCTGCAGTGGTTGGACATTGAGTCTGACTCAACTTCACACCTTGTAACACAGGCAAGAACCCTTTCTTTGCTTGATCCATTTTGAACTTCTTCAAAACTTTATCAAGGTATGTGCTTTGTGAAAGTGCAATTAAGCGTCTTGATCTATCTCTATAGATCTTGATGCCCAATATATAAGCAGCTTCATCGAGGTCTTTCATTGAAAAAATCTTGTTCAAGTATCCTTTTATGCTATCTAAAAATTCTATATCATTTCCAATCAACAATATGCCATCCACATATAATATTTGAAATGGTATAGAGCTCCCACTCACTTTCTTGTAAATACAAGCTTCTCCAAAAGTCTGTATAAAACCATATGCTTTGATCACACTATCAAGACGTTTATTCCAACTCCGAGAGGGTTGCACCAGTTCATAAATGGATTGCTGGAGCTTGCACACTTGGTTAGCATCCTTTGGATTGATAAAACCTTCGGGTTGCGTCATATACAACTCTTCTTCCAGAAATCCATTCAGGAATGCAGTCTTTACATCCATTTGCCAAATTTCATAATCATAAAATGCAGCAATTGCTAACATGATTCAGACGGACTTAAGCATCGCTACTTTGGTGAGAAAGTCTCATTGTAGTCAGCTCCTTGAACTTGTCGAAAACCTTTCGCGGCAAGTCGAGCTTTGAAGATAGTAACATTACCGTCAGCGTCAGTATTTTTCTTGAAGATCCATTTATTCTCGATGGCTTGCCGATCATCGGGTAAGTCAACCAAAGTCCACACTTTGTTCTCATACATGGATACCATCTCAGATTTCATGGCCTCAAGCCATTTCGCGGAATCTGGGCTCATCATCACTTCCTCATAGTTCGTAGGTTCGTCATGGTCAAGTAACATGACCTCCAGAACAGGATAACCGTACCACTCTGGTGCGGATCTTACTCTGGTTGACCTACAAGGTTTAGTAGTAACTTGATCTGAAGTTATAAGATCATCATCATTAGCTTCCTCACTAATTGGTATAGGAATCACATGAACTGATTTCTATGATGAACTACTTTCCGATAAGGGAGCAGGTACAGTTACCTCATCAGGTTCTACTTTCCTCCCACTCACTTCTTTTGAGAGAAACTCCTTCTCTAGAAAGGATCCATTCTTAGCAACGAATGTCTTGCCTTCGGATCTGTGATAGAAGGTGTACCCAATAGTCTCCTTTGGGTATCCTATGAAGACACATTTCTCCGATTTGGGCTCGAGCTTATCAGGTTGAAGCCTTTTCACATAAGCATCGCATCCCCAAACTTTAAGAAACGACAACTTGGGTTTCTTGCCAAACCACAGTTCATAAGGTGTCATCTCAACGGATTAAGATGGTGCCCTATTTAACGTGAATGCAGCCGTCTCTAAAGCATAACCCCAAAACGATAGCGGTAAATGAGAAAGAGACATCATAGATCCCACCATATCTAATAAAGTGCGGTTACGACGTTCGGACACACCATTATGCTGTGGTGTTCCGGGTGGCGTGAGTTGTAAAACTATTCCGCATTGTTTCAAATGAAGACCAAACTCGTAACTCAAATATTCTCCTCCACGATCAGATCGTAGAAAATTTATTTTCTTGTTACGATGATTTTCCACTTCACTCTGAAATTCTTTGAACTTTTCAAATGTTTCAGACTTATGTTTCATCAAGTAGATATACCCATATCTGCTCAAATCATCTGTGAAGGTCAGAAAATAACGATACCCGCCGCGAGCCTCAATATTCATCGGACCACATACATCAATATGTATGATTTCCAACAAATCTGCTACTCGCTCCATTGTTCTGGAGAACGGAGTTTTAGTCATCTTGCCCATGAGGCATGGTTCGCAAGTACCAAGTGATTCATAATCAAGTGATTCCAAAAGTCCATCAGAATGGAGTTTCTTCATGCGCTTTACACCAATATGACCCAAACGGCAGTGCCACAAATAAGTTGCACTATCATTATCAACTCTGCATCTTTTGGCTTCAATATTATGAATATGTGTGTCACTACTATCGAGATTCAACAAAAGTAGACCCCTATTTAAGGGTGCATGACCATAAAAGATATTACTCATATAAATAGAACAACCATTATTCTCAGATTTAAATGAATAATTGTCTCGCATCAAAAAAGATCCAGATATAACGTTCATGCTTAACGCTGGCACCAAATAACAATTATTCAGGTCTAAAACTAATCCCGAAGGTAGATGTAGAGGTAGCGTGCCGACAACGATCACATCGACTTTGGAACCATTTCCCACGCGCATCGTCACCTCGTCCTTAGACAACCTTCGCTTAATACGTAGTCCCTATTTCAAGTTGCAAATATTAGCAACAGAACCAGTATCAAATACCCAGGTACTATTGCAAGCATTAGTAAGGTACACATCAATAACATGTATATGACATATACCTTTGTTCACCTTGCCATCCTTCTTATCCGCCAAATACTTGGGGCAGTTCCGTTTCTAGTGACCAGTCCCTTTGCAGTAGAAGCACTCAATCTTAGGCTTAGGTCCAGACTTGGGCTTCTTCAGTTGAGCAGCAACTTGCTTGCCATTCTTCTTGAAGTTCCCCTTCTTCCCTTTACCGTTTTTCTTGAAACTGGTGGTCTTGTTGACCATCAACACTTGATGCTCCTTCTTGATTTCTACCTCCACAGCCTTTGGCATCGCGAAGAGCTCGGGAATTGTCTTGTTCATCCCTTGCATATTATAGTTCATCACAAAGCTCTTGTAGCTTGGTGGCAGTGATTGAAGAATTCTTTCAATGATAATATCATCAGGAAGATTAACTCCCAGCTGAATCAAGTGGTTGTTATACCCAGACATTTTGAGTATATGTTCACTGACAGAACTATTCTCCTCCATCTTGCAGCTATAGAACTTATTGGAGACTTCATATCTCTCAATCCAGGCATTTGCTTGAAATATTAACTTCAACTCTTGGAACATCTCATATGCTCCATGACGTTCAAAACATCGTTGAAGTCCCGGTTCTAAGCCGTAAAGCATGGCACACTGAACTATCGAGTAGTCATCAACTTTGCTCTGCCAGACGTTCACGACGCCCGTCATTGCTCCTGCAACGGGTCTTGCATCTAGCGGTGCTTCCAAGACGTAATTCTTCTGTGCAGCAATGAGGATAATCCTCAAGTTACGGACCCAGTTCGTGTAATTGCTTCCATCATCTTTCAAGTTTGCTTTCTCTAGGAACACATTAAAATTCAAAGGAACAATAGCACGGGCCATTGATCTACAACAACATAGACATGCAAAATACTATTAGGTACTAAGTTCATGATAAATTAAAGTTCAATTAAGCATATTACTTAAGAACTCCCACTTAGATAGGCATCCCTCTAATCATCTAAGTGATCACATGATCCAAATCAACTAAACCATGTCCGATCATCATGTGAGATGGAGTAGTTTTCAATGGTGAACATTACTATGTTGATCATATCTACTATATGATTCATGCTCGACCTTTCGGTCTCAGTGTTACGAGGCCATATCTGCATATGCTAGGCTCGTCAAGTTTAACCCGAGTACTTTGCTTGTGCAAAACTGACTTGCATCCATTGTATGTGAACGTAGAGCTTATCACACCCGATCATCACGTGGTCTCTCGGCATGACGAACTTTCGCAACGGTGCATACTTAGGAAGAACACTTGTACCTTGAAATTTAGTGAGAGATCATCTTATAATGCTACCGCCGAACTAAGCAAAATAAGATGCATAAAGGATAAACATCACATGCAATCAATATAAGTGATATGGTATGGCCATCATCATCTTGTGCCTTTGATCACCATCTCCGAAGCACCGTCATGATCACCATCGTCTCCTGCGCGACATCTTGATCTCCATCATAGCATCGTTGTTGTCTCGCTAACTATTGTTTCTACGACTATCGCTATCGCTTAGTGATAAAGTAAAAACAATTACGGGGCGATTGCATTGCATACAATAAAGCGACAACCATATGGCTCCTGCCAGTTGCCGATAACTCTGTTACAAAACATGATCATCTCATACAATAAAATTTAGCATCATGTATTGACTATATCACATCACAACATGCCCTGCAAAAACAAGTTAGACGTCCTCTACTTTGTTGTTGCAAGTTTTACGTGGCTGCTACGGGCTGAGCAAGAACCGTTCTTACCTACGCATCAAAACCACAACGATTTTTCATCAAGTGTGATATTTTAACCTTCAACAAGGACCGGGCATAGTCACACTCGATTCAACTAAAGTTGGAGAAATTGACACCTGCCAACCACCTGTGTGCAAAGCACGTCGGTAGAACCAGTCTCGCGTAAGCGTACGCGTAATGTCGGTCTGGGCCGCTTCATCCATCAATACCGCCGAATCAAAGTATGACATGCTGGTAAGCAGTATGACTATTATCACCCACAACTCATTGTGTTCTACTCGTGCATATAACATCTACTCATAAACCTGGCTCTGATACCACTATTGGGGAAAGCAGTAATTTAATTTTTTTGCTGTGATCACGCAAGATCTATGTGATGCATAGCAACGAGCGGGACAGTGTTGTCCATGTACCCTCGTAGACCGTAAGCGGAAGTGTCAAGAGATGCCGTTTATGTAGTCGAACATCTTCGCGATCCAACCGATCAAGTATCGAAAGCATGGCACCTTTGCGATCTGCACATGTTCAACTCGGTGACATCCCACGAACTCTAGATCCAGCTGAGGTCAATGGAGAGTTTCGTTGGCACGACGGCGTGGCGACAGTGATGATGAAGTTACCGGCGCAGGGCTTCACCTAAGCACTACGACAATATGACCTAGGTGGCATATGGTGAAGGGGGACACCGCACACAGCTAAACAATCAACTTGTTTGTCTATGGGGTGCCCCCCTCCCCCATATATAAAGGAGTGGAGGAGGAGAGGGGCTGGCCCTCTCTATGGCGCGCCCTAGGGGAGTCCTACTCTCACCGGGAGTAGGATCCCCCCCTTCCCTAGTTGGAGTAGGAGATGAAGAAAGGAGGAGAGAGGGAGAAGGAAAGGGGGGCCGGCCCCCCACCCAATTTGGATTGGGCTTGGGGGGCGCCCTCTCCTTGGCCGCCTCCTCCTCTCTCCCACTAATGCCCAATAAGGCACATGTACTCCCCGGGGGGTTCGGGTAACCCCCCGGTACTCGGGTAAATGCCCAAACTCACCCGAAACCATTTCGATGTCCAAGCATAGGCTTCCAATATATTGATCTTTATGTCTCAACCATTTCGAGACTCCTCATCATGTCCGTTATCATATCCGGGACTCCGAACAACCTTCGGTACATCAAAACACGTAAACTCATAATACCAATCGTCATCGAATGTTAAGCGTGCGGACCCTACGAGTTCGAGAACTATGTAGACATGACCGAGACACATCTCTGGTCAATAACCAATAGCGGAACCTGGATGCTCATATTCATTCCTACATATTCTACGAAGACTTTATCGGTCAAACCGCATAACAATATACGTTGTTCCCTTTGTCATCAGTATGTTACTTGCCTGAGATTTGACTGTCAATATCTCAATACCTAGTTCAATCTCGTTACCGGCAAGTCTCTTTACTCATTCCATAATGCATCATCCCGTAACTAACTCATTAGTCACATTGCTTGCAAGGCTTATAATGATGTGCATTACCGAGAGGGCCTAGAGATACCTCTCCGACAATCAGTGACAAATCCTAATCTCGATCTATGCCATCTCAACAAACACTATCGAAGACACCTGTAGAGCATCTTTATAATCACCCAGTTACGTTGTGACGTCTGATAGCACACAAAGTGTTCTTTCAGTATTCGGGAGTTGCATAATCTCATAGTCATACGAACATGTATAAGTCATGAAGAAAGCAATAGCAACAAACTAAATGATCATCATGCTAAGCTAATGGATGGGTCAAGTCAATCACATCATTCTCTAATGATGTGACCCCGTTCATCAAACGATAACTCATGTCAATGTCTAGGAAACTTAACCATCTTTGATTAGCGAGCTAGTCAAGTAGAGGCATACTAGTGACACTCTGTTTGTCTATGTATTCACACATGTACTAAGTTTCCGGTTAATACAATTCTAGCATCAATAATAAATATTTATCATGATATAAGGAAATATAAATAACAACTTTATTATTGCCTCTAGGGCATATTTCCTTCACGTGCCTGGTTGCAGCCAGCTCGAGGCCTTGACGACGACGACCTGCGTGATGAATCCGGCCACATCAGAAAGGAAAGCAAATCAGACCTCCATGCGTAAAAACAACACAACATCCAAATTGAATCGAATCGAACCAAGGGGAGAAAAGAGGGTCCATGACCTTGTTGACAGTCGCGGTATTAACGTTGGAGGGAACAGTCGCGTCCTCGTCGGCCGATCAACCATCTTTCTTTCATGGATTTCTTCTTACTCTTCCTTTTCCTATGAGCATCACATCACGGATGAGAATGAGAAAAAGGGAACCAGGAAACAGGCACAAAGATGAACAAGATTAGGCTGCAAAACCTACTGTAACAGGAAGGGTGGCACCCGTAAAAACACAGGTGTAGAAAACTCATATGTTGAACATTTATATTATCATTGCTCCTGCTAGCAACTTGAGCCCCCACCTCATATTATTGTTCCAACTTATTTGGAAGCGCAATCAATAACTGGCCAAGAATGAACGTCATCCCCATATTTTGGTTCCTTCATTGCATTTTGACAAATTATCAGAACGAACAATTATTAACCTAGGCATTGTGAATTCTCACCATCCAAAAAACAAGTTTGAGAGATAAAACAATTACTGAGAGAAATCTGTGGCATGTGCTTCCTTTAGGATTGTCATTAAAACAGAATATGGTCCCACTAAAAATTAGTTGGCTCCAGCGTTTTCCCTTCTTCCTCACCAGAACATGAACAAGAAAGCACAAGCATCAATGCTCACAAATCTGGACATGTAGCGCTGGCTGCCAGGGAGCGCCGGAGGCATGGCAGCGGCTTGGTCGGCTGCTTGCTGGTAGCACAGGAGAAGACGTGGCGGTGGTCATTCTTGCTAGCATGGCAGGCAACCAAGGGGCAAGGGCTCGAACTAACAGATCGGCGGAAGAGCCGCCTCGCACGACCTCCACCTCCGCCGCCTGTCCAGCCGGTCAGGCGACGATCGAGCCACCTCGAGTATCTCCCTACCTGAAGTCGCTGTCTACACTAGCACCTCCCACATCAATCCGCTGGAGATAGCGATCTCTTGCCTCTCACGTCAATCCGCTGTCTACACTACCACCTCCCACATCAATCCATTGGAGATAGCGAGCTCTTGCCTCTCAATGTCAAAGAAGGATTAGTAGGCTGAATAATTAGGTGGTTCTTCACATAAGAAGGTGTTGCCTGTTAAGTACAGATATCTCACAGGACCTTGATACTCATAACTCACAAATCAAATTACCCTTCATTTGGTGTGTTGCCCAATCAGAAACCCATAATAAAATAGGAAAAGCTCTACACCAATAGACAAAACATTGTGATATGGGACAAAATTCCAACTTACCCTGCAACCAATCAACCAATCACAAAAAAGAAGAAGACAAAAGAAAGAAAAGGATCCTCACCATAGCCGCAATCGACCAACTGCAACACCTCCATCTTTCTAGTCAGTTGGTAGTTGGCTCCCTCCAACGCCTCAGACGCGCTGAAATCAAACCTCAACCTTCAATTCATACTGCTAGTCGAAATCAAACCTCAACCTTTTAATCCCTGAAATCGGTACCCCATACTTCAGAATCCCAGTCAATTCAAACCCTCGAACTGTTTGGCGCACCAGGGAAAGATCGATCCTGACCGGGATCACAGGCTATTATCACTGACATCTCTGTCCCACAAATCATATTTATCTTCAACCCAACACCCGGCCTCGTCCGCCATGGCATCGCCCTGTTGAACTCGCCGACGGCGGCAATATCCTAGCTGCGCCAGCCCGCAGTCTGCGAGCCTCGCATACGTGTGTGTTGTGTAGAGGGCGAATCAATCCAGTTGCCTGCTCAGGATAGTTGAGTACATGCGTGTCTTCCCGCAGAATAAAGTCCAGGAGCCAGCCTTGCTACGACTGACCGTTGGCCAAAAGCACCGGCCAGCAGCGCATCCATGCAATTGAGGCTGCGTTTGTTGCTTCTACAGTACATGAGGAAGGAGGACTAGACGAGTTGTATCAGCTATCGCCTTTCGGGACCTTGTGCCAACAGGCAACAGTGGTGACCGTGACCCGAGCAGCCGCGCGTGGAGAGACCTTCTACGCGTACGCCCGGTGGACAGCATAGGGCGGCAGCAGGGCACCCACATCCCGCCGTCTGCACCCATGCGGACACGGCGAGCTCGATGTCGACCGCCCATGAACCCCGCTGCTCCGTTCGGGCTCCTGGACACAACACTTCACCTCGTCTACGTGTTGCGCCTTCGTGTTCTGGGACGCCTCGTAGGCGAGCTCCGGCTCCGTGGTGTGTGCACAGCAGGTGCTCGATCAAAAGACAAAGCAGTTCATGGAGGCGGCCACGAGAGGGGGCGTCACGGAGGACAGCAAAGTCGACGGGCCTTGAGCTCGCCCGGTCGTAGCGACGCCGAGGGAACTAGAGAAGCTTAGGACGCTCATATCGCCGCCGCGCGGCTCCGGTCGGGCAGCCTGTAGCGGCGGTGCACGTCCCTGCAGACCTCCACGAAGCAGGTCATCCTTGCCGTGTTTCTCCTCCACCTCGCCTCTCGCAGCTGAGTGTCCACCAGGAACAGGAGACGGCAGCAGAGCGTTGAGTGCAAGAATCACGTTGCTGGTATGGACGAAGTGGGAAGATGGACATGACACATAGGCCCGCACTGTCGGTGAAAGAAACGACTGATCCCGGTCGGGATTGCCTTTTTCCCAATGCAACAAATACATCCAGGGTCGGTATAGGGTTGACATTAGGCAGGATTAGTGAGTACGGGGTGTCAACTTCATGGATCGAAAATCATAGTTTTAAATAGTGCGCTAAGCATCTTAGCGGCGGACCTCTTCCAAATGCTATAGCGTGCTATAGCGGAGCTATAGCGCGCTATTTGAAATGTTTGTTCATTTGTTTGGATCAAAGTCTCTTAGCGCAAGCCTTTTTATAAACGCTATAGCGGGCTATTTAAAACAGTGTCGAAAATTCAGGGTTCGTTTTTGACTATGTCTACCAGTTCAAGGTTGAAAATAGACTTTACTATACACCGTGGTAATTATCAGTTGCTCCCTCCGATCTAAAATAAAATAATTGCCACGGTTTTGGTTGAATTAAACCACGACACTTATTTTGGGATTGGGTGGAGTATTACAATTTGCTAGAGTTGGATGATGATCAATCATATTGGTGGGCCAGGATGATCATGGCCACTCTTGAACACTCACACAACGCAGTAATCTTCCTAAGTATGTGAAGGTGAAAATATGTGATCTTCAATCTCGGTGCACGACTGACAAAGGACTGATCCCGATGGATCTTCTGTCAGCTGATTCAGAAATCATAGTACTCCTACGAAATCACAACTAAGCAAGGACTAAACGCAGCAATCAAGACAGCAAACGTCCGCCGATAGCAGATCCATTCGATAAATTGAGAAGAAATCAGCGCAGAAGGAAAAACAAGATCACAGAAACATAAGACCAGGTTGATCCCAAGTGCGAGATGCAGATAGAACAATTCATCCGGCATTAGCAAGTCGATAACTGAAAATAGATCATATATACATGCCAAAGAGGCCACAACTCGATCGTATTATTTAAGAACTGACACGAGAAAGCTAACGAAAGTTGACACCGTTCAGGCTTGCGATCGATCGGACAGGAAGAAGACGGGCGGGCAGGGCCGGATGACGTAGCGCCTACTCGTCGGAGGGGTCGCCATCTCCCTAGGACTTCTTGTTGTCGGAGGCGCCGGTACCCCTGCCCTTGTTGCCGATGAGGTCAAGATCCTCGTCGGTGTAGCCGTCGGCGCCCTCCCAGGTGAACTTGCCGCCACGGCCGCCCTTCTTCGCGTCGCCGCTCATCCCGGAGCCTGACTTGCGGTCCCTGCGCTCCTGCGGCAGCTTGTACGGGTCCCGGCTCTTCTTCCCGCCGTCCATCGCCGGCCCTTTTTCCTCCCCTGCGAGAAGATCCAGCAACGAGAAGAGACGGAAAGTGCTTTTTTAAGGGAGATGAAAAGTGCTGTGCGTCTCTGTTTCGCTGGTGCTTGTTTCCAGGGGCTTATTTACGGGAAAAGGTCAATCATGCCAATCCAATTGCCCCGCAAGAAATGAAGCCCCCCACCGTTGATTCTGTGTCCAAACAACTTCTGGCCATTCGATTTTGAGATCGATTAATCCGAGCCGTTGGATCAAGACCGGTGAGGAGAGCAATGAATAGTGCCCAATTTTGTTGCTCACGTTCTACCATTTTGTCTCTCTATGGAAGTCGGGGTCGCTGGGGTGGGCCGCTGTTGTCATCGACCACGGAAGCGGGTGTGGCCGGTGCTGGTTTTAGTGGGGCGCAGGGATCGTGCCACCGCCCGTAGTTTTGGGTTGCCGCCGAGGGCAGTTCCAAGATTTCACGTGTTGGCCCTTGCGTGGCATTCGTGGATGGTTGGGCTGCGCGTAAGGGTGAAGAGAATACCTAGTTGGGTGAGAACCCTAGTTCTCACTCTCTTTCGCAGTCTTCACTTCGTCCCCTTGTGTGACTTTCGTCTTTGGATCCGGCGTCGTTGTCTCTCTGCTTGCCCCGCCGTCATTCCTCAGGTGTTGTTGTCTCTCTCCTGTGATTCTTGGAGACAAGCTCACGCAGCTCAGGGAGCTGCGCACGCTTGCCAGGCCGACGATGGAGGGCATCTTCCAACTGCTTCGGCCCGGGGAGGCCACCCCAAGCAACCCATTCGACATCGTCGTCCGCCTCCAAGGGGCACCTCTTTGGATTTGCGCCTACAAGGCGTCTGCATGTATGTTTGATATGAACTGCAATGCACATAAGATGGATACAGATGTTGCAGTTAGTTGGAGTTTACCATCCTTTCACTTCAAGGTGGTGTAAAACAGAGGGAGAAAGTGTTATTCTTTCAAACATTGTCATGCCTACAAAGCCCTCTAAAGTCGTAATAGATTAAGTACTAGGAATACGAAATTTGGATTCAGCAGAAAAAAGAATCATTGAAGAGTGATTTGAACAAGATTAAGCAGAATACAATGACATTTACCTCGATTTCATCCGCCAAATCCAATGCCATTGGGTTTTCCTCGGGTAGGATGACTAGAAGCGCAAGAGCAGAGGAAAATGTGGTGCACGAACAAGTTGTACGTGTGAAAATGGAAGGGATCTGAAGGATGGCAGTTACAACAAAGAACATGAGTTGAATAGACCATGGAAGAAGAACTTCATCCATTTGCAGAACAAGTGGACTTGGGGCGGAGAAACAAATTTCTCGTAACTCGAACCAGGGACTCGCGCTATGCACATTGAAGAAAAGGACGGTAACAACTTATTGAGTAACAAACGACAGAACTAGCTCGGACTGTGCCCAAGTGACGCGTCTCCGTTGTATCTACTTTCCAAACACTTTTGCTCTTGTTTGGACTCTAATTTGCGTGACCTGAATGAAACTAACCCGGACTGACGCTGTTTTTATCAGAACTATCATGGTGTTGTTTTTTGTGCAGAAATAAAAGTTCTTGGAGTTGGATGATTTTTTTTTGAGATTTTTTATGGAATATATAAAAATACTAGAGCCAAGACCCACCAGAGGGGGGTCGCCTGTTGCCCATAAGGCAACAGAGCGCGTCCACCCTCGGATACCTTGTGGGGCCCACGAGGCTCCGCTGACCCTAATCTCAAGCCTATAAATTTTGTTTCACCGAGAAAAAAATTAGAGAAGAAGTTTTATTACGTTTTACGATATGGAGTCGCTGCCACCTCATGTTCTTCATTGGGAGGGTTGATATGGAGTCCGTTCAGGGCCCGGAGAGGGGTATTTGGTGCCATCATTGTCACCAACCCTTCTTCATCACCAATTTCATGATGCTCACCACCGGGAGTGAGTAATTCCTTCATAGGCTTGCTGGACGGTGATGGAGTTGGATGAGATTTTTCATGTAATCGAGTGAATTTATTAGCTCTTGATCCCTAGTATCCACTATGTTCTGAGATTGATGTTGCTATGACTTTGCTATGCTTAATGCTTGTCACTAGGGCCCGAGTGCCATGATTTCAGACTTGAACCCTCTATGTTCTTATGGATATATTTTAGTTCTTGATCCTATCTTGCAAGTTGTATGCACCTATTACATATTATGATCCGAATACCCCAAGGTGATAATAATTGGGATTCTTTCCGGTGATTACCGTAGTATGAGGAGTTCATATATTGACCATATGCTAATGCTTTGTTCCGGTTCTCTATTAAAAGGAGGCCTTAATATCCCTTAGATTTTCTTATGGACCCCGCTACCATGGGAGGGTAGGACAAAAGATGCCATGCAAATTCTTATTATAAGCATGTATGACTATATATGGATTTCATGCCTACATTACATTGATGAATTGGAGCTATTGTGTATCGCTCTAGGTTGTGACTGTTATATGATGAATGTCATCCAACACAAATATACATCACCGATTCAATGCCTCGCTTTTCGCATATTGATCTTTCCTAAGTTACTTTCGTTGTTGCTGCTATTACAATCACTATAAAACTGCTACTCTTACTGTTACCATTACTGCTGCTACTGCTACTACTGCTATCAAAACTATCATACTACTGTGTTACTAAACACTTTGCTGCAGATATTTAGTTCTCCAGGCGTGGTTGAATTGACAACTCAACTGCTAATACTTGCAAATATTCTTTGGCTCCCCTTGTGTCGAATCAATAAATTTGGGTGAAATACTACCATCGAAGACTATCGCGATCCCCTATACTTGTGGGTTTTGAAGACCTTTTTCTGGCACCATTGTTGGGGAGCATAGCTCAATTTGTTGAGTCACTTGGGAATTATATTTGTTGATCAATATGAAGAATCTGAAAGACCTTGATAACCCACAAGTGTAGGGGATCGTTTGTAGCCTTCTTCGATAAATAAGTGTGTCGAACCCAACGAGGAGCTAAATGTAGAACAAATATTCCCTCAAGTTCTATCAACCACCGATACAACTCTACGCACACTTGACTTTTGCTTTACCTAGAACAAGTATGAAACTATTTTGCAAGAATAAAACGACGAGTACTTTGCGAGAATAAAACTATGAATAAATTGCAAGGTCATAAAAGTGGATAGCTTTTGTCAACAAGAAAGTGATTTGTCCCTAGGTAATCGATAACAAGTACCGGTAATCATTCTTGTAATTTTATATGAGGTAGAGGCATGAGCTAACATACTTTTTCTACCTGGATTATATGCACTTATGATTGGAACTCTAGCAAGCATCCGCAACTACTAAAGATCATTAAGGTCGTGAAACCTAACCATAGCATTAAGTATCAAGTCCTTTTTACTCCCATACGTCATACCCCACCTACTCGGGTTTAAATTCCTGTCACTCTCGCAACCCACCGTAAGCAAACCATGAACATACTGCAACACCCTACAACGGGGGCCCTCACGTTTGCCCGAGACGGAGGGCACCGTAGGACAGCACCATAAATAAAATATGCAATCATACCAACCAAGATCACGATTAACCCACAGGGCAAAATGGATCTACTCAATCATCATAGGATAACCATAGATCATTAGGAAATAATATATGGAGTTGAGCACCATGTTTAAGTAGAGATTACAACGGGGGGAAGAGGTGTTACACCGCTGCATAGAGGGGGAGCGAGTTGGTGTTGACGGTATCAAGATTGTTGATGTAGATTGTTGTCCCGATCGTTGCCCCGGCGGCACTCCGGCGCCACCAGAAGCGAGGGGGGAGAGAGCCCCCTCCTTCTTCTTCTTACTTGGCCTCCCCCCTAGATGGGAGGAGGGTTCCCCCTCTAGTCCATGGCCTCCATGGCTCCGGAGGGGCGAGAGCCCGTCCGAGATTGGATCTGTCTCTCTGTCCTCTTCTGTTTCACGTTCCCCGATCTGGCCCTTCACGGTTTCTTAAATTCCCGGAGATCCGTAACTCCAATGGCGCTGAAATTTTTACACGCTTTTTTCCCATAAATTATCTTTCTTGCACCAGAAGAAGGGCCCGAACCGACGTTCGAGGAGGGCACAAGACACCAGGGCGCGCCGGGCCCTGGTGGGTTGTGGGCACTGTGGGCCCCCATTTGCGTTGATTCCACCTCCTAAAAATCACATATATCCCAAAATAATTCTTTGTAAATTTTTATCGCGTTTGGAATTCGTTCGATATGGATTTTCTGCGAAACAAAACATGCAGCAAATAGGAACTGGCACTGGGCACCGGATAAGTAAGTTAGTCCAAATAAATCATATAAAAAGTTGCCAAAAGTATGTAAAAGTTGAATAATATTGGCATGAAACAATCAAAAATTATAGATATGATGGAGACATATTAGCATCCCCAAGCTTAATTCCTGCTCGTCCTCGAGTTGGTAAATGATAAAAAAGATAATTTTTTGATGTGGAATGCTACCTAGCATAAACTTGATCATATGTCTAGTCATGGCATGAATATTAAGACATAAGTGATTCAAAGCAATACTTTTATAATTTGACATAAAGACATCAATACCCAGGTATCCCAACAAACAATCATGTCTTTCAGAATATGAAATGCTAAAGAACGTTATCCCTACAAAATCATATAGCCTTGTCATGCTCTGTCTTCTCAGCTCAAAGTATAAATCATGTACTATCCCGGTGTTAGCCAAGCAATTGGTTCATACTTTTTAACGCGCTTCAACATTTTCACTCTCATGCAATACATGAGCGCAAGCCATGGATATAGCACTATCGATGGAATAGAGTATGATGATAGGGGTAAATATAGAGAAGACAAAAAAGTAAGAAAGTCTCACATCGACGCGACTAACCAATAGGCTATGGAGATGCCCATCAATTGATATCAACGTGAGGAGTAGGGATTGCCATGCAACGAATGCACTAAGAGCTATAAGTGTATGAAAGCTCAATACGAAACTAAGTGGGTATGCATGAAACTCTACTATGAAAAAATCCCACTAGTATGTGAAAGTGACAACATAGGAGACTCTCTATATAAAAACATGGTGCTACTTTGAAGCACAAGCATGGTATTTGCATGCCCCTTCTCTTTTCTCTTTCATTCATTTCTTTTTCTTTCTTTTTTTCTCTTTTTCTTTTTCTTCCTTCTTTTTTTTTGTTCAGAGTCTCATCCCGACTTGTGGGGGAATCATGGTCTCCATCATCCTTTCATCACTGGGACAATGCTCTAATAATGAATAATGATGATCATCACACTTCTATTTACTTATAACTCAATACTACAAAATATGGCTCTATATGAATACCTTTGGCAGTACCAGGATGTGCAATGATCTAGCGTAACATGTATAAAAATGATGAATGGTGGCTGAGCCACAAATGCTATGTCAGCTATATGATCATGCAAAGCAATATGAAAATGAATGCTCAAGTCATCAAACGGAAGTGGTGGAAGTTGCATGGCAATATATCTTGGAATGGCGGAAAAGCCATAATAGGTAGGTATGGTGGATGTTTTGAGGAAGATATAATAAAGCTTATGTGTGATAAAGCGTATCATATCACGGGGTTTGGATGCACCGGTGAAGTTTGCACAAACTCTCGAGGTGAGAAAAGGGCAATGCACGGTACCGTAGAGGCTAGAAAATTGCGGAAAGGTAAGAGTGCGTATAATCCATGGACTCACATTAGTCATAAAGAACTCATATACTTATTGCAAAAGTTTATTATCCCTCGAAGCAAAGTAATACTATGCATGCTCCTAGGGGGAGGTTGTAGGAGTTAACCATTGCGCGCCCCCGACCTTCACACAAAGATAGACGATCAAGGATAAATTGTGCTTCAACTTTCATAGCATAACGAGAGACTATACGTGCATGCTTCAGAAATCACAAACCTTAGCACCAATATTCCTACTAACCACAACCGTTTACTAGTACCTCCCACATACTATCATCTGTATATCGCAAAACTATTGCAAGGAATCAAACATATCATATTCAGTGATCCATAAGTTTTATGTAGAATTTTATGACTAACCATGTAATTGACCAATTCGTGTTGACTCTCTAAATTGATCTAAGTGAAGCATGAGAGTTTAATTCTTTCTACAAAAGACCATGCTCTAACAAATATAAGTGAAGCAAGAGAGCATTCTACGAACATCAGTTTTCTATGTGAAGAGAAACAGGCAATCCAAACTTCAAATGATATAAGTGAAGCACATGAAGCATTCTATAAAGCCACACTCAAAAGATATAAGTGAAGTGTAATGAGAATTCTATAAATCAACCATGGACTATCTCATACCATCATGTTGCATAAAAGAAAAGTGAAAAATAAACACAAAAGACGCTCCAAGATTTACACATATCACGTGAACGAAACGAAGATGAAAACATACCGATACTTGTTGAAGAAAGATGGGATGCCTTCCGGGGCATCCCCAAGCTTAGACGCTGGAGTCTCCTTGAATATTTACTAGGGGTGACTTGGGCATCCCCAAGCTTGAGCTCTTGCCTCTCCTCCTTCTCCTCATATCGAGACCTCCTTGATATTTGCACTTCATCCACACAAAACTCAACAGAAAGCTCAGTAAGATCCGTTAGTATAATAAAGCAAATCACTACTATAAGTATTATTGCAAACCAATGCATATTTTGTTTTTGCATTTTAGCTATTGTAATATAATTTTTCCATGGCTTATACCACCGATAGGATCGATAGTTTCATCAAAACAAGCAACATGATGCATCAAAAACAGAATCTGTCTTAAATAGGACAATCTGTAGTAATCTGAACACTACCATACTTATGGTACTCCAAAAATTCTGAAAAATTAGGAAAACGTAAAAACTTTGTATAGAAAGACTGTGTAAAAAGTTTCAGAAACGTTTGACATTCCAATAAAAAATTAAAATTCACGCGCTACAACCAAAGTTTCTGTTTCTGCACCGCACATACCAACAAGCAATCTAATCATCCTAAAGGCAAATCTTGGCACATGATATAATAAAATGGCTTTGTACAAGGGGATAATTATTTTTTCTGCAAAGTTTCTGTAATTGAGATTCACAAAGTTTCCATGGGCATGAACAAAGTTCAAGGCTAGCTCCCACTTTCACAATGCTCGTCCCTCTCACTTTAACTTTTCTTTTAGTGAAGTTTTAAGTTTCCCCTCTATATTTTTTTGTTTTTAAACTTTATAAAAGCACTCAATAGAAATAAATGACTCTCTAAAACTTCCAGGTTGTCTCCTTGGCAGCGCTTTCTTTAAAGCCATTAAGCTAGGCATAAAGTGATGGATCCACCCGGATCCCAAGGTATATCAAAACCAATTTTAATTAACAATGATTTGGCATTTAGTAATGAGCACAAAGCAACATATATCAAGCAATGACGAAGTCTAACTCTCTTCCTATGCATCGACATGTCATACAAGAACAATCCATGCACATCAAGTTAAGGCTAATACATAGCATAAGCAGTTTCTTGCAATTTTATCGTGTTGGAAACATAGAGGGGTGGAGATATAGTTCCTCTCTTATAATAATTGCAAGTAGGAGAAGCAAGCACATGCATATTACATTCATCAAAATTATCATGTGCAACGCTAAAAGGCAACCCATCAATATAATCCTTAACAAGAGCAAACTTCTCCAATATAGTGTAGTTGGGAGAATTCAAAAAAGATAATAGGACTATCATCACTACAAAAAAAAGACACATCCGTGACATTTTGGGCCGAACGAAATTTTTTCTGTCATACTTATGACACTTCTATGATGATAATTGTGAAAAAACCAGGTATCATCATAGATATGGTGGGCTCCTACTTCCATGACAAAAAATCATGATAGAAAATGGACTTTTCGTCCTGGGCGGGCTGGAGATGCAGCTGCATGACATTCTTTGGGCCGTCCATGATGGAAAAAACCATGGTAGAAGCGAGGGCGCAGAAAATATCGGGGAGTTCCCGGTACGGTGGGTGGTCGGGGGCCGAGCGATGCGTGTTTCTCTCGTACACATACGCGCGTGGGTGCGAGGCGTTGGGCTCTAACTGAACTCGAGCGAGGTGTTCGCCTACTGAACCTAAGCGATTGCACTTTAGGCTATGCGTTACTGAACCCGAGCGATCGATCGATGGCTGTTAACTGAACCCGATCGAGCGATTCCTTCGTTCGCTACTGCTGCTAACTGAAGCCGATCGAACCTGCTGCCTCCTTCCCTTGATGAACAGTGAGCGTTGTTGGGGGGTTTGGATGAATAGTCCCCGGTGGGGGGTTGGATGAACAGGATGACGTGGTGTTGCCGCTGGATGAACAGGACCCCGATCGATCGAGCCGGTTGGGGGGTGGATGAACAGGACCCCGTGGAGGGTTGGATGAACAGTAGCCAGTGGAGAGCTGGATGAATAGTATCCTGTGGAGGGGTGGTTGAACAGGACCCCGTGGAGAGGGCTGGTTGAACAGTAGCCGGTGGAGGAGCGGTGGAGGCTGGATGAACAGGAGCCCGTGGATGAACAGTCGCAGGTGGAGGCTGGAGGAGGTCGATGGTGGATGAACAGTAGCCCGTGGAGGCAGTCGATGGTGGAGATGAATAGTATCCCGTGGAGCCTTTTTTGTGGTACGCCACACCCCTCCCGATGAACAGGACCCCCATTTCGACCGTAGCGCTCCAACACAAGTCCGTTTACTCCGCTTTGTGGTACGCCACACCCCTCCTGGTCAATAGGACCCCGTTTCGACCATAGGAGGTCCAAGAGAAGTCGGTTTCCTCCGCTTTGCGGTACGCCAGACCCCTCTCGATGAACATGATCCCGTTTCAACCGTGGCCGGTCGAACACAAGGCCGTTTCCTCCGTTCTGCGGTACGCCAGGCCTTGTTTCCTTTGGTTGTTCCATCCAAGCCGGTTGGCTCCCTATGAACAGCACGTGTTCCATTGCCTCCCAATGAACATGATGCATTCTGTTGCCTCCCCATGAACACAATGACGACGCAGTTTCTCCGTTCCGACCCAGCCATGTACACGAGCCCTGGCCATACGTATGCGCGAGTAAGCGTTCGAGACCCCGCCCGTATGTACGTACGTGGCTGTATTTTCTTTCTTGCACCCTGGCCGTTGTACGCATGTGTACATGCTACGTGTGCATCTCTACTACGACATGTGTCCCTCCTTGCACGGCCATGGTTCATCGCTGCAGCCTGCAGACAGACCGAGCAACCAGTATGTACGTACACGTTCGCGACCAGAATGACAACACTACGAACGCTTCGACCAGGTGGGTCCCGACTGTCAGGAACTTCCTTGTGTGCAAAGATGTAGCTGGTGTGTCCTAGCAGTCAGGGGGTGAATCATTTTTTTGCCCGTAATATGGACGCACTTCCTTGCGTGCGAAGATGTAGCTGGTGGGTCCCAACAGTCAGGGGGGAAACATTTTTTTCATGAAAAACGGTGGCCCGATGTCAGGTGGGTGAATCATTATTTTCCGTGTAATAAGGAGGCACTTCCTTGCTGCGGCCGTGGACCCAGCTGTCAGCCTCTCCATGTATAGTACTCTTCTAATGGAAGTCGTTCCTTGACCATATTGACCACGCCGCGCCGAGAGCACCAGGGCGGTGGATGACGGTGAAGCCTAGGAAGGGGACGATGTGGAGCCGGGGAAGACGCAACAGTGGATGCCCACGCGGAGAGGAGTACGAGGGTTCACTGGTTCGGCTGTGGTGTGAGGCTGCCATCGCCGCAGGGCCTGGCCAGCGGTGGGAGTAGTAGGGGGCGGTGAGGCTTTCGTGGCAGCACAGCCGGCCACGGGAGGCAGGAGCAGGCGGTCTAGCCGGCGCTGGTTTGGGCGGCTGGTGCAAGAAGAGTAGCGATTGAAGAAAAAGTAGGACCAGTCGATTCATATCCAACGGTCACTGCTGCTAGAATCGTTTGTTGACTTAGTTGACAAGTCCTGCGTACGCGTCAACTTAGTAGGCCCACAGGTTAGCGTCCCAACCGATGCACCCCAGATGTCAGTGGGAGGAATCATTTTTTTCGCGTAATAAGGAGGCAGTTGATTGCGTGCGGCCAGGCCATCAGAGGGAGTAGGGTGGGCCAGTGAAGCCTGCGCAGCATCACAGCGGGCTACAAGAGGTGAGAGCAAGAAGTCCCGCCGGCGTTGATTTAGGCGGCTGGAGCAGGAAGATCAGAGATTGAAGAAGCAAGTCGGCCGTTGGATGGACATCCAACAGTCACTGCTGCTAGAATCGTGTGTTGACTAACAAAGCCTTGCGTAAACAAGTCAGTCTTGAAATCTATGGCGTGTACAGCCCATTTGCTATTATTTTTATGATTTTTACTCATTTTCTAATTCATATGGAATTTATTGCAGCCCATTTTCCATTTTTAGAATTACTGCCCATTTTCTAGTCAGTACCAGGGTTAAAAAATTGAACTAAATATGTGCGAAATTTTCAAAATTCACAAACTTTTTTGGGGAACAAAATATTCTTAATCCAAAAATTAGTAGCCATACTAAAAAAAATTTAAAAATAAATTAGCACTATGTCATGTTAAATCCAATGAAATACAAAATATCAGTGAAGAACAAAAGCAAAAAAAAGAAATAATTTTCCATTTGCTATAATTTTTTTTGGAATTTTCAACCCCTTTGATATTACTTTTAACAGACACTGACCATACTCTTTGGCTAGGCCGGAATGCATCCCTCCTTGTCTTGAAAGATTTGCAGCCCAGTAAGTCAGAGAAAACAAATAGGCCTAGCTTGGGTATTCTTCAAAAATAAATACTGGGCTACCTATTTTCCCAAAGAAAAAACAGTTGGGCTGGTCATGTTGTTAGACGGGCCGCAGAGACCGCATAACCCAGTTTATAGCCTGCTCCTTCGAGTTACTACTAAAGAACAGTTGTGCATTTCTATCGTTAATTGACTATACATTGAAAATGATGTGGGTCCCTGATATCAGCAGGGTGGATTAGAGTAAAAAAACGAGGGGTGCATCTGAGTAGTAAAAGAGGTGCTTGCTTGTGTTTGGGAGTGGACCTTGTGGGTCCGTACTGTCATACTCACAACTACAGTCCTCTCCTGATTCACTATGTTGACAGGGCCGGACGGCGGCGCCGCGGTGAGCGCACCAAGGCAGAGGATAAAGTGCTATCGCCAATGTGCTGGGCTGGGTTGGACATTCTTATTGAAAAATAAAAATGGACCGAAACTATTTACGACTTGACTATGATTTGCATGGGTCCGCTGGTTGCAGGAAGAAAATGGTGGGAGAAAGAAGACTGGTCGCTATCTTTGCCTAAGAATAATATCGACTGAATGTAACGACACTATCATAGGAAATAATATCCTCCTGTTAAATCATGAATTTAAAGAACTGGTGCATGAGCGTCTAGCTTTATTTATTTATTTACTTATTTATGTTTAGGGGACCACGAGCATGTACCTGGGACGGATTCATGTGAGAGCCTCCCTTCTAGTTAATTATGGGCTCCTCTATTGGGCCTTCATCAATGGGCTACATGTTATCAACAAGTGGAAAATGTGTTCCGTACCAAAAATAGTACTCTCTCCGTCCGGAAATACTTGTCGCACAAATAGATAAAAATGAATGCATCTAAAACTAAAATATGAATAGATACATCCATTCCTTGGACAAGTATTTCCGGACGGACGGAGTATGCGCTACGTACGGTACGGGGCACTAAAGGATCGGATCATGCAACGACTTCCAAAACATTGTGTTTGTTGTTCTAACAACACATTTATTCAACCAACAAACAAAATATACTACTGATGGTACATTGAAAATAGCAGCAGCAGCAACCAAGGCTGGGGGTGCAACATAAGCAGTAAGCAGGCTAGAAGAGTAAGGACATAGCTCTCTCTTCGAAAACAAACATCAGCCATCATTACAAAAGGGCTACCGAAAAAGAACAAGTGTATGCATCAAAATAAATAAAGATCCTACTACACCAAGTGTATGCATCTAACTAACTGGCTCAGTTAGACGTTACTATTTCTTAAGTTGTGGAGATTGGCTGACGACTTTAACCAGATGGGTGCTTGACAGGGGAAACTCCAGCCAGCAGGTCGAAGTCTGATACTTGCGACCCTCTCTCCTACTTTGGGCTGCAGAGCGTGACGGCAAATATCAGGGTATGGTGCATGCAGAGACGCATGGTAAGCTGTGTACACACAGTTTTGCCTGATGAACGAATCCGCACTGACATCATGATCCTTGCCGTCGGTTATCTCCTGGTTAATCAGATAATTTAGTTCGAGAAATAGAGAGCATGAACTAAGGCTACTGACCAGCCTCCAGTCAAAAATTCCTAAAGGCCCAGAGAAGCTGGGATCCTGCTCAGAGACCTACAGTGACTGTGATTGTATTCCGTGAAACAACACGTCCGGTACGTGCGAACGATCATCAATCGTTCGCCGTTGTCTGATCGAGCCAGGAACCACCAGCAACTGCCATGCCACTTTTCTTTGAAAGGTTCTGGGATTAGGAAGGGTAGGGACACTAGGCGGCCTACAACATCATATCAAGTTGGAGTCAAATAAAAAAGGGCTCTTAATGTAGTCAATCATAAGAACAACATGTTATGAGCATGAATATTTTTTCAGTAAATGTTGACAGTAATATAAGCAAGCCATCATGATATCATAGGAAAGTAACATACTGCTGTAACAACCATTTGTAGCGATGACTGGAGTAGGCTAGCAATACGTCCAGCCATAGAAGGAGTCGATAGCGTAAATCAAGCCCTTGTATTCAATGGCATCAGAGAACCATGGAGGATGTATGATCCTGCAATGGACGTGCAGATTTATCCACTTACCGCAGTGACCTGTCAGATAGGCAAGACCGCGGTTGAAGAATGCAATTAGCCCGAAGTCTTTATAATTCGCAGATCTTGTGGGCACTTGGCAGATTACAACCTTGAGCAAATCAAACTTGGTATCATGTTGGCTGCTATAAGATTCCGAGTATTCTGGGCCGTGGTGCCAAAGCAGTGTAGTGTTAATCGAAGGAAGGGGGATCAATCACCGGGTGTAGACCTCCACGAGCATCTAGCTGCCGTGACCGTCGATGAGCACCATCCAAGTGTGTTCATGCCGACCCAGTACATACTGTTAATGCAGTTGAGGGTGACGAGGATCGGATCGCAGTCAAGGGGGTTGATGCTCGCCACCCTACGATCGTTATGCTGCGTGACACGCCATTTCCGAAGATCAAGCGGCATCAGCAATTAAGCAGCTGGCTTAAAAAGCTATGGCCCGAGGGCTTTGAGTAAACGGTACAGCCGCAACGAGCACGCGGCGAGCGGCATGATACTGAGATTGTCCACACGCGAAACAATGAGCTTGATTACCTCTATGGGGAGCGAATTCCAGCCACTCTTTCGGCAGATGCTGCTCGGTTCTACCATTGTTAGTGCTTGGGTTTCGGACGAGGGGGGGGGGGAGGCGCCTTAGTGGGGATGGAAGATTGGACGAGATTATGTGCGGACAAAGATGGAGAAGCAAATATGTGCTGCGGGAAGTGGACAGGTGATGATGACTACAACATGCCGCTTGACTTACGAGACACATACCAACAACGTAGGGTCATTGTCGGTGTCAAAACCGGTGGATCTCGGGTAGGGGGTCCCAAACTGTGCGTCTAATGCTAATGGTAATAGGAGGCGGGGGACACGATGTTTACCCAGGTTCGGGCCCTCTCTATGGAGGTAATACCCTACTTCCTACTTGGTTGATCTTGATGATATGAGTATTACAAGAGTTGATCTACCACGAGATCGTAGAGGCTAAACCCTAGAAGCTAGCCTATGATTATGATTGTTCTTGTCCAACAGACTAAACCCTCTGGTTTATATACACACTGGAGGGGGCTAGGGTTACACAGAGTTGGTTACAGAGAAGGGAATCTACATATCTGAATTGCCAAGCTTGCTTTCCATGCAAAGGAGAGTCCCACCCAGACACGGGACAAAGTCTTCAATCTTGTATCTTCATAGTCCAACAGTCCGGCATAAGCATATAGTCCGGCTGTCCGAGGACCCCCTAATCCAGGACTCCCTCAAAAGCCCCTGAACCAGGCTTCAATGACGATGAGTCCGGCGCGCAGATTGTCTTCGACATTGCAAGGCGGGTTCCTTCTCCGAATACTCCAAAGTAGATCTTGAACACAAGAATCATGTCCGGCTCTGCAAAACAAATTCCACATACCACCGTAGAGAGTACAATATTCCACGAGTCTAATATGCTGACAACTTTTACCTAGCGTGACATCACGCTGCGGCCCGGTTATTATTCAAACAGTTTTTTCCAACCTGCCACTACACGTCTTGCGAGGCGGTTTTATTGGCACGTCTTGTCGAAGCAGAGATCGTGTCCCCCTTATCATGGGGTTCTCATCAATACGGGCATGGGTAACCCAACCGCTCCATTAGTACAACTCCTTGTTTTAGGCAAGTTCCAAACGGCTGCACGGAGGACGCTTGACATTCATACTCTTTATAAAGAGGTCAAGACCCGTCATTTTCTCTGCACGCCTGATCCTTCCGTTCCCTCGCCTCGAGTTCCAACACCCAAGGTTTAGTCCAAGCGCTCCGGACTCAATCATGTCCAGATCCAACCTTCAAGGCTGGTGGATGGCCTCTTCCTTCACAGAGGAGGACATCAAGAAGCTTAGGGAGGCTAGGTATTTGACCACTGAAATCCTTCACAGGCTTCCTGCCCAAGGCAGGTTATTCCTACCCCCAAACCCAATGGAAGTGTCGTATTCATCTCCCACTTCCTCCGAGGGCTAGGCTTCGGTCTTCATCCCTTTGTTAGAGGGCTCATGTTCTATTACGGGCTAGATTTTCATGATCTAGCTCCAGATTCCTTCCTTCACATCTCCACATTCATCATTGTGTGTGAGGCCTTCCTCCGCATTACCCCACACTTCGGCTTATGGATCAAGACCTTCAATCTGAAGCTGAAGATGATCGACGGGTGACACGTGGAGTGCGGAGGCGCTATAATAAGCAAAGGTGTCGATGCTTTATGGCCAAAGGGTTCCTTCCCAGAAGTTTCTGACCTATGGCAACGGGAGTGGTTTTATATCACAGCACCCCGAGGGAGGAAGTGGGTGGCCGCTCCTGCCTTCCGCTCTGCCCCTCCGCCACAGCTTGCATCATTGGTTAACAAGGGGCTGGACTAGGGATCAGTTGATGACGTGCGGTCATTGCAAAGCCGCATTTAGGATCTCCTCAAGAAGGACATCAGTCTTGTCAAAGTAATCCAAGTAATGTTAGTTCGTCGGGTCTTGCCGTGCTAGTGTCGACCTCTCCGTATGTGGGAGTTCAACCTGGAAGGACCGCGAACTCTTCAACACTTCTTCGGCAGGACGCTCGAAGGAATGTATCAATTATTCTTGGGATCACGAATAAAGTGTCCGGACACAACAGAGGATGCAGGCCTTGACTGCAAGCATCCAGATACCCAGGTAAGTAATTCCAGGACCAAACATGCTGTCATTATATTGGTCACAGCATTATTCTAAAAAACCATCCTCGACCATGGCTGGATAAGAAAGGCGGAGAGGATCAGGTGTTTGGCCCCTCTCCCCGAAGATTCGCCGGATCCTGTATTAACCAGGATGCTGGCTCGCACACCTTATCAAGTGCCATCATGGGAGGACAAGGAGAGGAATGGGGAAGGCAAAAGCGGACTTCATGCTGGGGGTACGTTATGCATCCTAACGGGGGAAATTAGAACCCCCGTGTCAGAGGATGAACAGGGAGGAGAATCTAATATCCCCTCTCCCCACGGGAAGAAAAGGACCATCCCCGAAGGCTTGGAAGCAGAGATCTCCAAACAAGGGAAGAAACCTTCATCAGGGGGCCCTTCCCCGGAGGGCAACATTGCCGCATAGCGCCCACAGGGGGGCCAGCTGTTGACCGAGCCGTAAGTGAACAAAGGTGCTTTAGTAAGCATACCCCATGCTTTTCCTGAGAATAACAACCGAGAATATGTTTTGCAGTTCGGCTTATAGCCTCCCTCAACAATGTTCATCCTTGGGGAATCTTCTTCTGGAGATGATGGAGAGCGAAACACCTCCTAATTCTCCGCCTCATGAGGCGGACGACCCTGAGGTGTCGTCCTGGAGGATCTCTCCCGATCCGCAAAGACCAGAAGGTAACTCTTCGGCCGCCCAAAGTCTGGGGTTTTCAGCTCCTAGAGAGACCAACAGAAAAAGCCCCGAACTGTCCGATATACAACCAGACATATTGACGGGTCTTCTGCGGAAAGCGGCTGTCTTAGACGCACATCATACCTTAATGGGTACAATGGCTAAGAGGATTTCATCCGCAAAAAGCGGGTTGAATGAAGCGTTTACGAGCCTGCTAAGAGGCTTTGAGGTACGCAAAGTGATATTTTTTGATGGTACCGTAAACGCAAGCTGCACTTTGTATAGATAGTAGCCCCTGAGACTCTGGTTGCCATCCGGACGAGGCGAGCAGAGGATCATAGTCTCAGGTAATGACGGTGCCAATTTTGTATGCAGGCGGCTACAGCTCCAACGACTGACCGGACTGCTAAATTTGCTGAACTGAAGCAACAACTTGATGTGGCGGACGCAAAAATCACGCTTGTGAACAAGCGGCTTGACGAGGCACAGGGTATGTATATTTGGGTGGTCAGCGAATATTAATAAGAGCATGATGCTTGGATTTATGATATGCTTTGACTGCAGATGGCGCTGCCGCCGTGGAGACCCTTTGAGTAGAGCTTGCCCGGGCCAAGGAGCAAGCCAGGAAAAGCAATGCGGCTGCCGTGAAGGCAGCTGATGAATTAAAAACCGAACAGGCTGCTCATCGCCAAAGTGAGGATAGAATAGCCAACATGGCTCTTGAGCTACAAAATGCCGCTAGCCGATATGAGCTTCTCGAAAGGGAAAACCAAGTGAAAACGGCTGACCTAAAGAAGGCCTTACAAGCAGCAAAGGAAACTCTCTCCGAGACCAGAGCGACTCGGGAGGAGCTCCGGCAAGCCGGTGAGATCGCGGCTGGGAAGCCTTTTTTATTGCGAACAAAATTCGGCGATCTGAAGTATGCCCCTCTTGGTCAATTGTGGAGTTCTTCAGACGCATAATTGGATTTGTCAAAGAGTGTTGCTAATGCGACACAATATTTCAAAGATCGAGAAGATCATGAAAAGGAAAGATTGTTCTGGTCGTAGTTCAGTACTCCAAGGCGTCCGCTGTTGTTGAATGAGCAAATGGCCGAATGGGTCGAGCTCCATAGGTTATTCGGGCTTGCTATGAAGGCCGTCATGGATCACCTGTGGCCGAAGGAACCAAGTCCGGATAGTTATTTTGGTTTGGTGCAACGATTTATTCGTGCTATGCCGCATATCGATGTTGTTAAGTGGTCGGCATGCATCGAAGGTGCGCGGATGGCCCTTGCCCATGTTAAGACATACTAGGCGAAGATGGAGGCCACCGACATCGCAACCAGGGGTCCACCCGGGGGCAAGGACTCGCCCGAGCACTATTTTGAGGAAGTCTTAGAAGGTGCCCGTTTAATAGAGGCTCAGTGCTCAAAGAATACCATGTTTGAATGACATGTATATTGATTGTAAAAACAATGCTTTTGGTAATAAAGGCTATATTTATACTTTTGCTCGTGAAGTATTGTAGTGCCTCCTGTGCGGCCGTTTATGTATGTATGTATATAACCTGAAAGTTTGCAGTCGTCGGCTTCAGCCCCCTCGCGTATAACACGGGGTTGTTCGATAAAAGCGCGTAATC
This sequence comes from Triticum aestivum, assembly GCF_018294505.1. Classification (NCBI taxonomy): domain Eukaryota; kingdom Viridiplantae; phylum Streptophyta; class Magnoliopsida; order Poales; family Poaceae; genus Triticum; species Triticum aestivum. Next base: position 201,515,146 of record NC_057795.1, read on the forward strand.
ACACTTGATCCAACGTCTTGGTCCGTTAAGGAGGTGGTAGCACGGCAAACGAGGCAATTAGACTATATAGCTTTAACACTTTCACTTAGGCATAGGAGTTTGACGGTGGGGCTACGATATAGCCCCTGGTATGTCCGCATTTGTCTGAATATGGTGCATTTACATACGTGACCGGAAAAGGGGTCCTTCGTTAATGCGGAGGAATCGCGAGGATTCCACTAAGTCATCGAGTGGTTGACTAGTCTCTCGCTTTATCATGACAGTCAGTTTTCGGCTTTCTCTACTGAGGTGCTCATCTGGATGAACCAGGGTACAACCGCAGTAGTTCTCACTATGCCACCTTAGCCGATAGAGCGGAACGTAAGGTAGCAAAACACGGGAGCCGGGCAAACCAAACTATTGACCAAAGACATGATTCAGAGCTAATGCATATAAGGTCAAACTCGCGACGCCGAACAGTCCCGAAGGTATTCGGCCTTTACAACATATACTGGGCTGAATAATGCCCTCGATAATGAGCCCTGAATTTCCAGGTACGTGCATTAATCTGGCGCGACGAAAGAGCGGCTGTTGTGAGAGCATAGATCCCCAAAACACATTGGTTGCTTCCTTTGTAATGTCTATTTTACATCGGCGAATCATAAGCTCGCCAATAACGCTGGTATCCCTCTTGGTCATTTTAAGTGCCAGGAGGGTGTGAGCCAACAAGAGACAATAAAAAAGTTTACACATGGTCTTAATCTAAAAAGAAATCTTTGAACGGGGCCCTGCTGCACATCCGCGCCTTTGTCTCCGTTGTGCTGTATCCTGGAAGGGTATAGTATGATGGTCATTTGTAAGAAAAAAAAGAAAAACCCAGGTGAAAGAATCTTGTGTGACCGTGCGTAAAGTCGGTTAATCCTAATGAACCATGAAAATTCAATTTCTTGAGTGTAAATGGGGTCGAGCCGAACTATGGACCCTTTACATGCGGGCAGTGCCCAGCACCACATATGGGGGCATATTCGTTAATCAAGCTCAGGTTTATCTGGGCTGCTACAACTAGGTGTGAGCCGAACACGTCTAGCCGTGTCCGTGGTCTCGAAGACCAATGAGTTGCTTGGGTTGGAGAGGTTGTTCAGTGGTTCGGCTGCTAGAGCCGCCACGTAATCTTCCGCATGAAGAGAACACTCTGTGTTTCCGCTGATTGTGATGACGCCACGTGGGCCGGGCATCTTAAGTTTGAGATAAGCATAATGCGGTACTGCATTGAAACGAGTGAAGGCCGTTCTTCCGAGTAGTGCATGATAGCCGCTTCAGAATGGAGCGATGTCGAAGATTAGTTCTTCGCTTCGAAAGTTGTCGGGAGAACCGAATACAACCTCTAATGTCAAAGAGCCCGTGCAGTGGGCCTCTACACCTGGTATTACTCCTTTAAAGGTAGTACTGCTTTGTTTGATTCTTGATGGGTCTATCCCCATCTTGTGGATAGTGTCCTGATATATTAGATTAAGACTACTGCCGCCGTCCATGAGGACTCGGGTGAGATGGTATTCGTCAATTATTGGGTCGAGCACCAAGGCAGCCGAACCTCCATGCCGGATACTAGTTAGATGATCCTTGCGATTGAAAGTGATCGGGCAGGCCGACCATGGGTTGAATTTGGGGGCGACGTGCTCTATAGAATATACGTCTCAGAGTGCGCATTTGCGCTTCCTCTTTGGTATGTGGGTGGCGTAAATCATGTTCACTGTTTTGACCTCCGGTGGAGATTTTTTTTGTCCCCCAGTGTTCGGATGGCGAGGTTTGTCCTCATCTTCACTTAGCGGCTCCCTCCCTTTGTGTTCGGCATTTAGCTTGCCGGCCTGCTTGAAGTCCCAGCATTCTCTGTTGGTGTGATTCGCAGGTTTCTTAGGGGTGCCATGAATCTGACAGGACCTGTCTAGAATTTTATTTAGGCTGGATGGACCATCTCTGCTGCCTTTAAATGGCTTTTTCCATTGACCGAGTCTAGAGCCCCTGAATCCGGCGTTTACTGCTGTATTGTCTGGGCTGTCTTCATTATTTCGACACTTGTTTTTATTGCGTCGCGGTTTTCCATTGTCATCCCTTATTTCGGATGTGCCTGGATCGCTGGTGCCGCTGCGGGCTAACCAACTATCGTTGCTCGCGCAAAAGCGGGTAATAAGAGTTGTTAGGGATGCTATTGTCCTTGGCTTTTCCTGGCTGAGGTGTCTGGCAAGCCATTCGTCCCGGACACTGTGTTTGAAAGCTGCTAGGGCTTCGGCATCCGGACAGTCGACAATTTGGTTCTTCTTGGTGAGAAATCTGTTCCAAAGCTTACAGGCTGACTCTCTGGGTTGTTGAATTATGTGACTTAAATCGTCTGTATCCGGAGGTCGAACATAGGTCCCTTGAAAATTAGCCCTAAAAGCGTCCTCGAGTTCCTCCCAACTTCCAATGGAATTTTCGTGGAGGCTTTTCAAACAGTGCTGAGCTGGTCCTTTCAACTTGAGGGACAGGTATTTGATGGCGTGGAGATCGTCTGCGTGAGCCATATGAATGTGAAGAATAAAGTCCTCAATCCAGACTGCAGGGTCTGTCGTTCCGTCGTATGCCTTGATGTTTATGGGTTTAAACCCCTTTGGAAATTCATGATCCAGCACCTCATCGGTGAAGCACAGGGGGTGTGCGGTGCCCCTGTACTTGGATGTGTCGTGGCATGGTACCGACGGCTGTAGTGTTCGGTGTTGATTCCAAGCTGGCAGTCGATCAATATAGTCGGTTTGGTGGCCGTGATCCTACATAGGAACACGTTTTCTAGATCCATAGATGGACCTGGTCATACCAGTTCTTTTGTCTAGGTGCTCACATAGATCGTGTGCTGACTTGTGTGCAGCGTCATTAGCCGCTCTGTCTCGTCCACGGGGTGGTCGGTCTGGCAGATCGGCCGTATTGTTTTTCGACAGAATGGGCGCGATAGCCTCGTCGTTGAATTCGGGCAGCAGCTTGCGTTTTGGGTAGCTCTTTGTCTAGCGATCACCGTCGTATCTTTCATCAGTGTCGAGCACGTGGTTCCATCTGTGGTTGAGCATATCCTGCACGGCTTTAAGCCATTGCTTCTGCTTCTTCAAGCTCCTCATGGTGGCAATAAGTCTCTTGTTGAGGTGCTCTTGTTCCAAGTGTTTTTCCAGGATGATGTGTGCCTCGTCGTCCGGACTGTTCTCCTCTCCGGAGACAGGTTTATAAGTTTTGTCTTCGGCATCGCTGTGATCGGACAGCGGTCCCGGACTGTGTTCTCCATCCCTTTGCTCGTCCTACTCCATCGCTGGGTCTGCGGGGTCGTTGTTACCTTTAGCGTCGTCCAGGGTTTTATTCTTTCTTGTGCCAGTATCGCTGTTTTTGCTATGGCGGAGTTTAGAGCTGTGCCGCTAGTGTCGGCGCTTTGTTTGCTTCTCAAGAGGATTATCCTCCGTTGCATCCTTTTGATCCTCGCCAATGTTTTCTTTGGGTGTGTCCACCATATATATGTCGTACAATGAGGTGGCTGTCCAGCGCCCTGGGGCGGTGGTTCCCTTTTTTCTCCGGCGTCGTCGTCCATACCGTCGATGTCTTCGGAGTCAAAATCAAGCATGTCGGTTAAGTCGTCGACAGTGGCTATTAAGTGGGTGGTGGGTGGGTAACGAATTCCTTCGTCGTCTGCTTCCCACTCAAGCCGGACATAGTTCGGCCAAGGGTCTCCTGACAAGGAGAGAAATTTTAATGAGCTTAGCACGCCGTCCAAGGGCAAGTGCTAAAAGATATCCGCGGAGCTGAACTCCATGATCGGTGCCCGGTTAGATCCGATGCGCATGGATGCACGTGGTTCGAAGCCTATGGCCGGAAACGAGTCCGAGGGTCCGATGACGCAGACCTCGTTGGAAGTGAAATCTGTGTTCGGCTCTATTGCCCTTGAGTGTGTGGCTTCTGTGGTGGGGTCCACCCTCCCGTCCTTGGATGGTGCGATCTGCTCTGGATTAAAAGCCAGGGCAGCTATAGGTGTGATCTCTTGAACACCGTACGATGGCAGTTCTAGGTCATGCTCATCGTGACTATAGGGAGTATACGTCATGGGCTCGAATCCGTCGAAGATCAAATCTCCGCGAATGTTGGCCGTATAGTTAGCGCTTCCAAACCTGACCTGATGGCCAGGGGCGTAGCTATCGATTTGCTCCAGATGGCCAAGCGAGTTGGCCCGCAGTGTGAAGCCGCCGAATACGAAGATCTGTCCGGGGAGGAAAACCTCACCCTGGACCGCATCATTGTAGCTGATCGAAGGAGCCATCAAGCATTATGGTGAAGACACAGTGGAATGCTCAATGGGAGCACCAATGTCTGTGTCAAAACCGGCGGATCTCGGGTAGGGGGTCCCAAACTGTGCGTCTAAGGCTAATGGTAATAGGAGGCGGGGGACACGATGTTTACCCAGGTTCGGGCCCTCTCTATTGAGGTAATACCCTACTTCTTGCTTGATTGATCTTGATGATATGAGTATTACAAGAGTTGATCTACCACGAGATCGTAGAGGCTAAACCCTAGAAGCTAGCCTATGATTATGATTGTTCTTGTCCTACGGACTAAACCCTCTGGTTTATATAGACACTGGAGGGGGCTAGGGTTACACAGAGTCGGTTATAGAGAAGGGAATCTACATATCCGAATCGCCAAGCTTGCCTTCCACACAAAGGAGAGTCCCACCCAGACATGGGACAAAGTCTTCAATCTTGTATCTTCATAGTCCGACAGTCCGACAGTCCGACATAAGCATATAGTCCGGCTGTCCAAGGACCCCCTAATCCGAGACTCCCTCAGTCATATCGGTGCCAGACAACTTGCTTGGGTGATCACATTACTGGTACTCCCTACAGTACCTACTACTATGCCCTAACTTGCTTGAGTAGAGTAGTAGTGGAGTAGGACTAGAGGAGTAGTTTATTCTAATCTAAAATAGTTACAAAGTTCAATGTCCGAGCGTGGAACGACTACAAACCGCCATCGGTGCTAACTCCAATCCCCAGCAAACGTTCGCTGGGAGACATGGCAGCCGCAAACGCCCGCGATGTAGTTTTGTCAAGGGTGGCGGTTTTGTCAAATACTATGGCTTAAAAACAGGCCACCGTCGGATGGAAATCTGACGATTACGTGGGATTCGCCAGGATTGAGCACGTGGCAAACAATCGCCAGATATCATTACTAAAAGAAAAGGTTAAAACACCCAGGGCTATAACTTGCACCGGCTGACCACTAACAATGATACTAACATAGTTGTAAAATGGTCAAAGACCGTGTCTACGTGGTGTTTGGAATTATATGCAAGAAAATTAGCAAGATGCCCGTGCATTGCACGGAACATCAAGGTGCATTTTTTATAAGACACCTGTTGTGATTGACCAATGCAGGAGTAATCCCATGTGTAAAAACAAACGATATCTTGAGAATTTTATCGAAAAATGGTATGTTGACCATTTCATCGAAAAAAAATGATATCTCGAGAAAGATGATAGATAAGGTGAGGAGGATTAGGGCATGGTGGTGACTAGTGGTCGGACTGGGCGGAGGCATGGGGATGGACGACACCGGCAGCGGCCACCATGCCAGATTGTTCGAGAGACTTCCTTTTTTAATTGCTCAGCAATGAGGTTGTGGGCGATAAGGATGAACGAGGCAAGGCCTTATCTATAAATATGGAGAGAGGTGTGGGTATATTTTGTAAAATTGTCATAGTTTGCTTTCTATCCGTCAGATATAGACCGGACAATCTATATTATAAGATGGCAGGAACACCATCATCACCAACTCGGTTTAAAAGACTCAGTTGGTGATGATGGTGTGTCTGCTATCCGCCATTTCTGCCATTAGATCTGCATCTAATGGCTGTGATGTAAGTTTTGGCCTTTTGCAACAATTCCCACTTCTCTGCTCCAGTTTACACAAAACCCCTTAGTATCTTGAAACCAACCACATTCCTCCCTTACTTCATCACAACAGCCCAAAGAATATATTTGGAGTGAAACATAAGATATTTTTACTGATATGTATATCAAAACTAAATTGTTTTCTTTCAAATTTGTGAATATGTATTATTCTAATATGGATCCGTTGCAACAGACGGGCTCATTGTTATAATGGTTTATCTCTTGCATTGTCCGCAACCAACACATAGTGTACTGGTCTGGGCCGGATGCTCGCAGCGCGATGACCTGAGTTCGAATTTTGTCCTAAACTTTAGCTTTTTATATTTTTTAATATATACTTCTTTTGCTACTGTACTGGCAGTGGAACCCACCGAGTACTAATACAAGATTAAGGATGGATTAGTTTCTTTTTAACTTTCTGTATGAATCTGTAGCCAGCCTGCAAGTCATGTACACTATACTGATAGTGGAACCCACAGAGTACTTAGAATACAAGATTAAGGATGCAGTTAACTTTTTATAGAGGGTGAATCATACACGCAATTAACTCAAATGGATTGGACATGAATTTATTATTCTCCAACAGCAACCAACAAATTTTCTCCCGGGGCCGGAGTAGGTTTCGCGGTTTGCATGCGGGTTTAACGGAGGAGTTTGATGGAGGCGAGGAGGCGTGTTCAGCGGGGCGTGCAGCAGACGGCGCAGTACTATTTGATTTGACATATACAACTAGTATATTACAAAAAACAAAGAAGAGTAGTAGAGATAGAGATAAGAGTAGAGACTAGGGTGGAGCACCATCTACTGCTTCGTGGCTACTCCTGCGCTCCATTCGGTGGCCGCAATGTCCCCTACAACCACTCCCTCCTGCGCTCTATTCGGTGAGCGCTGTTGAAATTTGGGGAGCGCACTCTCGCGATTGCTGGCAGCAAGGACTTCTTCCCCAACCTCAGCAACCTCTTCCTCAACGACATGGGCGACAATCTCAATGCCAACAGTGCTGTTCCAGTTGCACCGTATGTGTTTCTGTCTTTCCTATTCAAAATCGTGGTAGAATTCATGTTTCTAGTCTGTGTCCTAGATTCGATCTGTTCATCTACTATGTTAGTCCACATGACTAGTTTAATCTCTGTTATAGTCGTCATGATTTATTTTGTGCTTATTGAAACAAAATCTCGTAGTAACTTGCTCATACATTCAACTGGCGCACCGTCCCCTACAACCACTCCCGTTTCATGGACGGCCTGGTTGATGCCTCCAAGGAGCCCTTCGTCTACTGCTATTAGTGCCCGATGCTGCTTTGGGCTCGCCGGCGGACCTCGTGCATCACCTCACGCAGGCGTCCGGCTATCACTACTAGCCCGCGGCGAAGAACATCAAGTACGAGACGTGCTACCCGTTCACCATGCCGGAGTCACTGGAGGATCACCGCCGCCTGCTAGTCTCGGAGGAGGACGGCAGCGTCTTCCTCTTGATCGTGGGCACCGGCAAGGCCCGCGCAGGCTGCCGCCCATCTCTGTAGTGAGCATCAAGGGCGATGCCGCTGACGCTGACACTGACATGAGGCCGATGTACGGGTCCGTGCTCACCGTTACTACCCCTACGAGCTACATGGGTGGTGACACTGGCTACAGGAAGCTGACTTGGACTCTGCCAAGCTGGGACCTTCCCGCCTATGTGGACATGGAAGTCGCATGGTATGATTCCCCCCAACGTGGTGCATGGGGGACTCCAAGGAGGTTCACCTGGACATATGCATTACCAAGTTAAATGTTGATCATTAGTCTTCACTCAATGTAATCCACTGTCTAAGCATGTGGAGACTTCCATGCATGATCTTGCTCTATTGGAGTATCACGCATGAATAAGTGTGTATCCATTTATGGTTTAGTCTAGAATCTTCCATGTATTAATTTTTACTATAGTACTGGTGAAAGACTTATGATGAACAATTTCTTACATCTCCTCTGCCCCCTTCCAAGTCATCCTGATTTAATCCCTCCATCTAGGTGTATGAGGGAGTCCTAGATTAAGGGGTCCTCGGGCGTCCGTCTGTGTGATATGGGCCGGACTGATGGGCCATGAAGATACAAGACAGAAGATTTCCTCCCGTGTCCGGATGGGATTCTCCTTTGCGTGGATGGCAAGCTTGGCGTCCGGATATGAAGATTCCTTCCTCTGCAAACGACTCTGTACAACCCTAGGCCCCTCCAATGTCTATATAAATCGGAGGGTTTAGTCCGTAGAGGCAATCATAATCATACAAGCTAGACATCTAGGGTTTAGCCATTACGATCTCGTGGTAGATCAACTATTGTAATCATCATATACATCAAGATCAATCAAGCAGGAAGTAGGGTATTACCTCCATCACGAGGGCCCGAACCTAGGTAAACATCGTGTCCCCCGTCTCCTATTACCATCGACCTTGGAAGCATAGTTCGGGACCCCCTACCCAAAATCCGCCGGTTTTGACAACGACATTGGTGCTTTCATTGAGAGTCCCACTGTGTCGTCACCAGAAGGTTCAATAGCTCTGTCAATCATGTACAATGATACTGCCCTGAGGGCGATCTTTCTCCCCAGCCAGATCTTCGTATTCGGCGACTTCGCACTTTTGGCCAACTCGCTTGGCCATCTAGAGCAGATCAATAGCTACGCCCCAGGTCACCAGATTAGTTTTGGAAATCTGAATTATGTCGCTGACATCCGAGGAGACTTGATCTTCCAAGGGTTCGCCACCCCAACCCCCGCTTTGGCCCTAGATCCGTAGCGCATCACCGGGTCTGGAGATGGGGTTCTTGAGACCGTCGGGCTATCTGCGGCCACTAAGCCCAGTACGGGAGAGACGGAGGAAGTAGTGTCGCCGGCAACCATCATACGGCCGGACTCTTCTCCGAACACTGGCTCCAAACCCTTGGAGTCAGCATCGCGCGAGCTCGGCCAAGGAGCCTCCTGCCCGCCGTACTCCACGGACTCTCTTCTCCCTGACCAAACCTTGCCTTTAAGCGAGGCTCTGGACGTGATGTGATCCCTCGTCATTATAGAGGAGCAACGTCCGAACTATGCCCAGCCCGGACTAGGGGCTGAGAGCCGGGACTTTTACGTCCCACCCACCACCCACTTCACAGCCACTATCGAGGATTTAACTAACATGCTCGATTACGGCTCCGAAGACATCGACGGTATGGACGATGATGCCGGAGAAGAGCAGGCCCAGAATCCGCCGTTTATCGGACATTGGACGGCCACCTCTTCATATGACGTGTACATGGTGGATACACCCAAAGAGGATAGCGATGATAACGAGAAAAATCCAGTTGAGGATATACACTACAAAAAAAAGACACATCTGTGACATTTTGGGCCAAACGAATTTTTTTTGTCATACATATGACACTTCTATGACGATAATTGTGACAAAACCCGGTATCATCATAGATGTGGTGGGTTCCTACTTCTATGACAAAAAATCATGACAGAAAATGGGCTTTTCATCCTGGGCGGGCCGGAGACGCAGTTGCATGACATTCTTTGGGCCGTCCATGACGGAAAAAACCATGGTAGAAGCGAGGGGGAGGAAAATTTCGGGGAGTTGCCGGTTACGGTGGGAGGTCGGGGGCCGAGCGATGCGCATTTCTCTCGTACATGTGTGAGGCATTGGCTCTAACTGAACCCGAGCGAGGCGTTGGGCTCTAACTGAACCCGAGCGATTGCACTGTAGGCTACGCATAACTAAACCCGAGCGATCGATCGATGGCTGTTAACTGAACCCGATGGAGCGATTCCATTGCTACTGCTGCTAACTGAAGCCGATCGATTGGATGAACAGTGAGCGTTGCGGGGGGGTTTGGATGAACAGTGAGCGGTGGCGTTGCCTCTGGATGAACAGGACCCCGTGGTGTGGAGGACTGGATGAACAATAGACGGTAGAGGGGTGGCCGTGGAGGGGTGGTTGAACAGGACCCCGTGGTGTGGAGGGCTGGATGAACAGTAGATGGTGGAGGGCTGGATGAATAGTAGACGATGGAGGGGTGGTTGAACAGTAGCCGATGGAGTAGCGCACGGTGGAGGCTGGATGAACAGGAGCCCGTGGAGGCTGGAGGAGGTCGACGGTAGCCCTTGGAGGCTGGAGGAGGTCGACGATGGAGATGAATAGTATCCCGTGGAGTCCCGTTTTGCAGTACGCCACACCCCTCCCGATGAACAGGACCCCTGTTTCGACAGTAGCGCTCCAAAACAAGTCCGTTTCGTCCGTTTTGTAGTACGCCACACCCCTCCCGATCAACAGGACCCCCGTTTCGACCGTAGGAGGTCCGTTTCCTCCGTTTTGCGGTACGCACAGCTCTCCCGATCAATAGGACCCCCGTTTCGACCGTAGGAGGTCCGTTTCCTCCGTTTTGCGGTACGCCACACCCCTCCCGATCAACAGGACCCCGTTCCGAACATAGGAGGTCCGTTTCCTCTGTTGTACGCCTCGTTTCCATCGCCTGTTCCGTCCAAGCCCTTTCGATGAACACGACCATGCATTCCATTCTGACCCAGCCGGTTGGCTCCCCATGAACATGACGACGATGTTGTTTCTCCGTTCCGACCCAGCCATGTACGTATGCGCGAGTAGGCGTTCGAGACCCTACCCGTATGTACGTACGTGGCCGTATTTTCTTTCTTGCACCCTCGTCGATGTACGTACGTGTACATGCTACATGTGCGCCTCTACTATGACATGTGCACGCCTCTACATCGACTAGTATGTACGTACACGTTCACGACCAGAATGACAACGCTACGTATGCTTCGACCAGGTGGGTCCCGACTGTCAGGCACTTCCTTGCTTGCGAAGATGTAGCTGGTGGGTCCCAGTAGTCAGGGGGGGCGAATCATTTTGTTTGTTTTTGCCCGGACGCACTTCCTTGCGTGCGAAGATGTAGCTGGTGGGTCCAACAGTCAGGGGGGCGAATCGTTTTTTTGCCCGAACGCACTTCCTTGCGTGTGAAGATGTAGCTGGTGGGTCCCAGCAGTCAGGGGGGCGAATCGTTTTGTTTTTTTTGCCCGGACGCACTTCCTTGCATGCGAAGGTGTAGCTGGTGGTTCCCAGCAATCAGGGGGAAATGTTTTTTTCGCGAAATATGGTGGCCCGTCCGGTGGGTCCCCGCTGTCAGGTGGAGGAAAAATTATTTTGCGCGTAATAAGGAGGCACTTCCTTGCGGCCGCCATGGACCCAGTTGTCAGCCTCTCCACGCACAGTACTCTTCCGATGGAAGTTGGTCGTTGACCACATTGACCATGCTGCGCCGAGAGCACACGGCGGTGGACGCCGATGAGGCCTAGGAAGGGGACGATGCGGAGCCGGGGAAGACGTAGCAGTGGATGCCCACGCGAAGAGGAGTACGAGGGTGAGGCTTCCGTCGCCGCAAAATAACAGGGCGTGTGGGTGAGTAGAGGGATGGCCTGGCTAGCGGTGGGAATAGTAGGTGGCGGTGAGGCCTCCGCGGCATCACAGCCGGCCACGGGAGGCAGGAGCACGCGGCACGACCGGCGCTGCTTTGGGCGGCTGGAGCACGAAGACTAGAGGTTGAAGAAGCACTACGGCCGTTGGATGGACATCGTACGGTCACTGGAGCTAGAGTCATTCATATTGACTAAGTTGACAAATCCCTCCATCCCCGCCCACAAGTCAGCCTCCCACCAAGGTGAGTCCTAGCTAGCAAGGGGAGTATTCATTTTTTTGTGCGTAATAAGGAGGCATTTCCGGTGGGTCCAAGCTGACAGCGGGGGGAACGTTTTTTTCGCGAAATACAGAGACCCTTCCAGTGGGTCCCAGCTATCAGATGGAGGAATCATTATTTTGCGCGTAATAAGGAGGCATTTTCCTGTGTGGGACCCTACTGTCAGCTTCTTCCGATGGCTGTTGTTTGTTGACCATGTTGACCTCACCGCGCCGAGAGCACAAACGCGGTGGACGAGGGCGGGGCCCAGGAAGAGAACCACCTGGAGCCGGCGAAGCCACCACAACGGATGCCCACGCTCAGGGGAGAACGAGTGCTGACTGGTCAACTGCGGGGTGAGGCTGACGTCGCCGGAAAATAACAGGATGTATGGGTGGTTAGAGGGATGGCCTGGTGGCAGCACAGCCAGCCACGAGAGGAGGGAGCAGGCAGTCCCGCCGGCGCTGTTTTGGGCGGCTGGAGCAGGAAGATCAGAGATTGAAGAAGCACGGCGGCCGTAGGATGGACATCCAACAATCACTGCTGTGTGTTGACTAAGTTGACAAAGCCTTGCGTACACGTCAAAAAAAATTTAGGACAGCGTCATCATCAACCTAGTAGGCCCAGAAGTCAGCCTCCAAATCTGTGGAAAACAGCATACAACTTATTAGCCATTATTTTCAATAATTTACAGCCCATTTGCTAATTCTTAAGGATATTTGAAGCCCATATTCTTTTTATTAGCATTACAAACCATATATTCTGGGCACTGCTACAAAATTTAACGAAATTTTGCATATTTCGGTGGGTACCGAACTCTTTTAATCACGAAATTTCGAGTCACGTTAAAAATAGTTTCAAAAAATTATATCAAAATAAAATTCAAAAAACAATTCTCCACAAAAAAGAATGAAATTTAGAATCTTAACTAGCAAGATGCCCGTTCGTTGCACGGAACATGAAGATGCATTTGTATGAGTAGTTTATCTTGTGGGTGAAAAGATGATATTTTAATGTAATTGCCAATTGGCTTTGGTTTTTATTAGAGTAGAGAGAAGAGAAATCCTGAAAAAATGATATTTTAATGCAATTGCCGGTTGGCTTTGGTTTCAAAATTTACAGCCCATTTCTTACAACTTATAGCCCGTTTTCTAGGGAAGCCTTTTTCTTATCCCTCCTTGTCTTGAAAGATTTGCAGCCCAGCAGGGCTGAGGAAAGCAAGTAGGCCTCAGTTTTGGTATTCTCCAAAAAAAAAGAGAACTGGGCTAGCCAATTTCAGAAAGAAAAAAAATATCAACTGGGCTCGTCATGTGCTTAATAAAAGCGTAAGCGTGGGCTAGACGGGGCATAGCCCCCGCACAGCGCGCAGTTGAGCTCCGTCTCTGAAACTGAAAAACAACTGGGCAATCTGCTGGGTCCCTGGTGTTATCCGCTCGTTGTGTAATTTTCTCGTTTATTGACTACATTGACAATGGCGTGGAACCTAGTTGTCAAACAATTAGGAGGAAGTATTGTTTTGGCTTGTAATAACGAGGCACCTGCTTGCGAAATGCAATGACCCTGGTGGGTCCCTACTGTCAGCCTCTCCACGTACAGTCATCTCCTGATTCCTCTTGGTTGTTGACCATGTTGACAACACCAGATGGCGGCGAGCACAGCGAGCTAACCAAGGCGGAGAACGACGGCAAGGCCTCGGATGGGAACGAACAACAGCCATGGAAGATGCGGTAGTGTAGTGGCAGGTGGAGGGGAGTACGAGGGCAACAACATGCAAGTCAAGCATACAAATGGTACAAAAAGCTCAAGGATTAATTGTTCATCAAATTTTTAGACAAAACCTAGATTGAACATGACAGTAACATCTAACCCAACCACTCTTTTTTGCAGTCACAAACAAATGGATCGGTCTGATCCATAATATCAACATCCTGTGCAAAAAAATTATTTTAGGATGTCTACAACTTGTTGTAAATAGAAGCCGAGCACGTTTAGAAGCCCATTTGTCCACCTGAAACTTCTTTTTTTGCTGTTCAACATGTTCGTCCGTGAGAAATCTCTTGCTGTAAAAATTAAGCCTCATGGACAATAGTAACCTCGCATTCAACAGGAAGAATGTGACAAAGCTTCTGTTTGCCTGGTTGGATGCATGTCATCCCATTGTTATTGTCCTCAAACGAATGTCATGAGAACTGAGAAAATCCTTGTGCTTATTACGCCAATGATTGGTTACATGTTTTTCTCCATGTGGTTCTGCCTAAGTAGACATGAAGATTGAAAACAGTTAAGGTCTGAAAAAAGAGTATGTCAAAAGAACGACAGCTGAACAGTTAATTCTAGTACAATATATACGGGCTTTCAATGTGCATGAGATCATCACCTCTATGTATAAATTCTCCAGAGATCGAAAGCATCGCAGCAAGCCAATAATTATGTCCAGATCAAAACTATACATTCTGATATATATGATCTTGACAGAATCCAGCAGCATTGATAGGCTATCAATGGACGAACTCTTCATTGAGCATATAACATAATATTAGTACCGAAAGTGTACTCCAAGATGATATAAAACTTATGCGCACAAATGAAAAATGCATCATATGATTACAAATGTGTAGATGATAATATACGGTACCTGAAAAGGTGATGAGCCAAACACCAACTCCTTGTGATTATTAAATGGGTCACCAATTACACCCAAGGTATCCAGTTTGGGCGCAGAGACGACAGTTATTTCTGAAGGTGTATAACAATTATGAAGGAGCAACCTTTCAAGTGAAGGGGCATCTTCGATGATGAGCTGCTGTCCTTCAAAACAAATTCCAATGCTTTTAAGGTGAGGCGACTTTATTTGGAGACAACTGATACCGATTTCTGTTCCCAAAACAATCAGCAAGCGCTCCAGGGGAGGGCAACTAGAGTGGATGATGCTGTGCAGTGAGGCCTCCAACAGATAAACCACCACAAGTGAAAGTTTTTTAGCAGTGGGAGTCGAAGCATTTGTACCAGATCGTCTGGTAGATGGCACCGGGTGAAGGTGGCGGTGTGGAGAGAGGAGGAAAACCGCGAGATGGACAACGGTGGTGTGGGCACGAATTCTTGGTATGTTCGTGGTATGAAACTTTCATGGTAATGGTAGAACTCAAACTGTTGGAGTTTTCCGAATTCAGGGGATGTCAGCCAAGCGTCCACCTTGCCGGGTATGGACACCAGGTAGCTTGTCGGGATGCAGAGGCATTGAATGAGGCCCTGCTGGTGAGAAGAGACGATGGCTCTGATGAGATCAAATTCAGGAAGGACAGATATCTGACGACAGTCGAGATTGAGGGGCGCGGTGCGCCATAGAGGGCGCCACCAAGTTGAGAGGACTTGTGTGCGGTAGCAATCCTTGGTGGGGAGAAGCGAGATGATCTCCTCAAGGATGACGTCCGGGAGATCGCTGATGCAGTCCACCGGAGATTCTACCGGTTCCTCAGATCCGAGTGGGGGGGGGGGGCTCGCCGCTTCTCCCCGCGCTACCGGGTGCGGGATCTACAACCGGCGTCGCTGCTGGCGGGAGCCTCATCTTCTTGGCGCTGGGGCCAGCCGACTCCATTTTCCTTGTGGGCTTCGTGCCGAGCTCACGGGTTTGAGCAGAGTAGCCAGAGACGAGCCTAGTGGCAGTGCGAGTGGGGAAGAAGGAGGGCTAGGGATTTCTGTAGGAGTGGAAGAAGAGGAGCAGGCATTTTCTGGACGAGTGAGGAAGAAGGTGAGCGGGGTTTTCTGGACGAGTGAGGAAGATTGGGGAGCGGGGGGAATTGGGTGGGGAGATGGAAGAGGGAGAGCGAGCTGTTCGTGTTTATAAGGCCCGCTGCACTAACTACTCGCTTTTTCCCAAGAACCGCTCTCTTCTTTTGCGTTGCTGCATGACTGGCCATGCATGCAGGATGCATGTGCCCGCCGGCCACTGCATGCGCCTGGTTTGTTACTAGGCCTATTTAATAGGGTGGTTATGGAGTAAATTAAGGAGATTTATTTTCTCTGCGTGCATCCACCAAATTAGAGGATGCGGTACTACATGCAGACACTCACATTAAACTAACATTCAAAAGAACAAAAGTTCAGCATGTCTATGCATCTCAATGATTCACCATACTATAACCAATATACAAAACCGTGAGAAGGTGTGGAAATAAAGAAAATCGGTCGATGCTTCTCTGAGCATAGGGCCTCCCTGCGCACACATTAATTTCCTGGGCATGCTTGTTTCTTCTCAATGTTGCGAGCACTTTGAGCATGTTGGCAACTGCACAGCTAGCTAGCTGCCTCATCTTGCAATTGATGCTGACACATTTGCAGCAAACACATGAGGCAATAGAGATGACTCAACATGGGTTCATATTGTGCAGTTCCCCTGATATCGTATTCATTGTCCTGAATCTAAAAAGATAGGAAAACACTAGCTATACTTAAACGATGTTGCAAAACAGTAGCACATATCAATAGCTCGGCATGACAAAACACGATCATCTGGACGAAGGGGATACTGACCTGCTTGAGGAAGATTACATATAATTTCATAAGTCCTTGGTTGATTTCCACCTTCGGCTGCACTGCTTGTTTCCTCCTCCACACATGACAGGATCGTTCCACACTGCATTCAGCAAGTCAATGTATGAATAAGCTAATTTCATCTTGCGGTGGCCATTGTACGTAGTTACGAATGTAGGAATACTAGAGCACCATGAGGTTAGCTGACAGCAGGTAGATGCAGCCATATAAATTTTGTGTGGTGCTACCAAAATTGAGGTTTGTATCCCTTCCCTTTATGAGAATTCTTCTTGAAGTTGGTAGAATGTGACGGCTTGTTCTTTGCATCAAACTTGCCTTTCCTCTGAGATTTGTTCTTGTTGTTTTGGGGCTGGTTGGGCTGGAAGTTCTTCTCGTGTACCATGTGGGCACTAGAAGCTCCCTCGGCGACCCGAGCACGTGTGTCTTTTGCTCTCGCCTTCTCCTCAAAATCAAGAGTGCTAATGTGATCCAAAATAGAAAACTCATGTCTCTTGTTTTTCGGAGAAGTAGCAAAATCGTTCCACGAAGGTGGAAGCTTGGCAATGATGGTCCCAGCAACAAATTTGTCCGGCAACACACACTTAAAATACTAAAGTTCCTTAGAGAGTGACTGTATCTCATGAGTCTGTTGAACAGCAGAGCGCTCATTAGTCATCTTGTAGTCATAGAATTGCTCCATGACGTACAACTCGTTGCCAGCGCCCGAGGGCCCAAACGTGGCATCGAGCGCAGCCCACATGTCTTTGCTGCTGTCAAACAACATATACGAATCCACAATGGAATCGTCAAGAACACTCAGCAGGGCGGCTTTGAAGAGGGTATCCATTTCTGAAAAGCTTCCTGCTGTGTAGGATCAAGATCGCCCTCAGGCTTACCCTTAGTGGCTTCATAGCAGTACATGACCTGAAACCAATATACTACTCTTGTGCGCCACCTTTTATATTGCACTCCCTTAAAAGTAGGTGGCTTCAAAAGCGCACTAAACCACTCGGAGTAAATTGCCTGTGATCAGGTTTTTGGATTGGATTGTTGAATATAGGAGCAATTTAGTATGAGATTTAATCCAAATCAGCAGTAAATAGATCATGATGACAATTGCAAACATCAAAGTAATGATGCAGACTAAACCATGAGGACAGAATCACATACTGTACAGCGGGAGCAGAACCGATGTGGTTGATGTTGTCACTCATGTCATTGAGGAAGAGGTTACCGAGGTCGGGGAAGAAGGCTGTCATTGAGGAAGTCATCGCTGGCAGCAGTCACAGGAGTGTGCTCCCAAAAAACCTGATTGCCCCTCTCCCGTACAGGATCACGAAAGGCGGGGTTCGGAAGAATGCTGTCCCTTCTCGCGGCGCACGCCGGAAGGAGGGCTGGAGAAGAATTGCATGGTGGCACTAAGATCTGGAATGGTGCGAAACCATATGATACAGCGGCGGCTAGGGTAGAGCATGTCAGGTTGGAGTATAATAGTAGGCCTTTGGCCCCCAAACCCCACGTCCAAGTCAATAATAGCTCAAAAAAAGTCAATAATAGCCCCACGAAGGTTTGTCTCAAAAAAAAGAGTAATTAAGGCGTCCGTTAGTCCCTTTAGTATAAATACAATATCATTAATAATGGCCCCACCTTTTGTCTCACAAAGTAGAGTATGTTGGAGTACAACCGGCTACACGTTTACAATCCGCTTCTCTTCTCTCTCCTTCAACTAAGCACAAATACTATATTTAAATCCTTATAGCCTGCTTATGTCATTTAATTATAGTACTTGCTCTAAAAGTTACTATCCACTGTGTAGTCTGAAATGCCGGGCGTGCAGCGGGCGGTTCCCTCGGTCGGCGCGCCGCTTCAACGGCGGAAGCAGTGAGAGGTCGCGTTGCCCTGACTTGCCATCAATGTGGAGCGGAGGGCTCAGCTGGCGCCGGGCGGGAAGCGCGCGCGGGAGAGGGGAGGGGTTTTTGTTGGGCCAAGAAGGTGAGAAGCCAACTTGGGATCGGTCCGGACAGGGAAATATCATGTGCTCTCATACTCTGCATATGACACTAGTCTATGTGTAGGACCTTGAAGTATGTCTAGAGGGGGGGGGGGTGATTAGACTACTTGACCAATAAAAACTTAACCTTTTCCCAATTTTAGAGTTTGGCAGATTTTAGCTACTTTAGGACAAGTCAAGCAATCATCACACTATTCAAGCAAGCATGCAAAGAGTATATAGGCAGCGGAAATTAAAGCATGCAACTTGCAAGAAAGTAAAGGGAAGGGTTTGGAGGATTCAAACGCAATTGGAGACACAGATGTTTTTGGCGTGGTTCCGATAGGTGGTGCTACCGTACATCCACGTTGATGGAGACTTCAACCCACGAAGGGTAACGGCTGCACGAGTCCACGGAAGGCTCCACCCACGAAGGGTCCACGAAGAAGCAACCTTGTCTATCCCACCATGGCCGTCGCCCACAAAGGACTTGCCTCACTAGCGGTAGATCTTCACGAAGTAGGCGACCTCCTTGCCCTTACAAACTCCTTGGTTCAACTCCACAATCTTGTCGGAGGCTCCCAAGTGACACCTAGCCAATCTAGGAGACACCACTCTCCAAGAAGTAACAAATGGTGCGTTGATGATGAACTCCTTGCTCTTGTGCTTCAAATGATAGTCTCCCCAACACTCAACTCTCTCTCATAGGTTTTGGATCTGGTGGAAAGAAGATTTGAGTGGAAAACAACTTGGGGAGGGCTAGAGATCAAGATTCATATGGTAGGAATGGAATATCTTGGCCTCAACACATGAGTAGGTGGTTCTCTCTCAGAAATGGTAAGTTGGAAGTGTAGGTTCGTTCTGATGGCTCTCTCCACAAATGAAGAGGAGGTGGAGGGGTATATATAGCCTCCACACAAAATCTAACCGTTACACACAGTTTACCAAACTCGGTGGGACCGAATCGTTAAACTCGGTCAGACCGATTTAGTAAACCTAGTGACCGTTAGTGATTTTCGGTGGGACTGACATGCATCTCGGTGAGACCGATTCGGTTAGGGTTAGGGCATAACGTAATCTCGGTAAGACCGATTACACAAACTCGGCGAGACCGATTTGGTAATAAGCTTTCCAAAGAGCTGGTCAGGTAAATTCAGTGGGACCGATTTGCTCTTTTCGGTGAGGCCGAAATGTTACAAAAAGAAACAGAGAGTTTACATTGCAATCTCGGTGGGACCGGTCGCTCACTTCGGTTAGACCGAAACTTTATGAAGGGAAACAGAGAGATTACAACCCCATCTCGGTGAGACCGAGATCCCTATCGTTAAGACCGATTTGCTTAGGGTTTGTGGCAGTGGCTATGACTTTTGGAATCGGTGGCGCCAGATAGAAAGAATCGGTGTGACTGATTTTGGCTTTGGGTTTAGGTCATTTGTGGATGTGGGAAGTAGTTGAGGGTTTTGGAGAATATCACAAAGCACATGAAGTAAGAGGCTCATTAAGCAACACCTCATCCCTCCTTGATAGTATTGGATTTTCCTATAGACTCAATGTGATCTTGGATCACTAAATATAAAATGGAGAGTCTTGAGATTTTGAGCTTGAGCCAATCCTTTGTCCTTAGTATTTTGAGGGATCCACTTTCATCATCCATGCCATGCCATTCATTGAGCTTTCTTGAAATAATAGTCTTGGAATAGAATTAGCTCAATGAGCTATATGTTGTTATGAATTACCAAAACCACCTAGGGATAGTTGCACTTTCAATCTCCCCCTTTTTGGTAATTGATGACAACATATAGATCAAAGCTTCGACAGATGATAATAAGATTGAATAACATCGTCGCTTTGAGAAGTATGTGATAAGCAAGAGCTCCCCCTAAATTTGTGCATGGGTGAAGATTTGCTTTGGACTGCAAATGCACAATGAATTAGGCTCATGGGTTACTCTTCCATGTCACATACATCTTGGTGGAGCGCTCAAAATAATAAACAATGAATACATGCACTCATCACCAAGCATAGTGAATGATCACATAAGATGGATAGGATAATATCATCAAACATGCATAAGTGTAGCTTATGATCAAATACATGATCATCAATGTCTCACAAGCATAGTATCTCAACCGAAAGCAAACAAAGTTTGAAAAACCACCAAATAAAGCAAGAGAGAATAAAAACAACACACACTCTCTCTCAAAGCCTATGATCTATACATTTCCCCCCCTTTGGCAACAAGTTACCAAAAAGTTCATAGAAAATGCATAGTGCTAGATCGACTCTCAGGCTTGATCTTCTGGTGGTGGTGTCCTGATAACTCCAAGGATGAAAGCTTCAGTTGAAGTAGAGGGTGCTGGAGTGGATGCTGGAGCTAGTTGCACTGGAACTGTAGGTGATGTAGCTGGTGTTGAAGTTGTTGCTCTAGTGTCTTGCACTGCAACTGACCTCTGGGCTCTGGGCACTCTGGCAGACACATTTTGGTAGTCTTGCCCTGCCTCTCCTGCATATCATCCTGCAGCTGCTCTACAACTGACTGAATCTCAGTTACTTTTACATCAAGGTCATGGAATTTGAGTTCCATGATTCTCTCAAGGCTCTCCTGATTCTGAGTGAGGGTGGCCAGTCCTTTCTCAATCCTCAGTGTAGATGCTATCAAGTAACCAAGCTGCTCCTGTTTGGTTTTCAAGAAATATTCAGATGCCTCCTCTTGAGTTGGCATCTTGGAAGTCTTCTCCTTCTTTGCCTTCTCCTTCTTCTCCTGAGCTTGAACTGATTGTGGATCATTTTCATTCATGACAACCTCATTGTCCTCAAAGTCTGGATAAAGTGGAAAGTGTTTCTTATCCAACTGATATCTCCCTATGCCCATCTTTGAGTTGATCAATTCCTGAATCTGAGGTGCATATCCACAGCTCCTCTTCTGATCTGCTGCAATCCTCTTGATTGTCTCAATCATCAGGCTCATGACTTTGAACTTATGTGGCACATCAAACACATGCATCATGTTGATGGCATGCCCTCTGATCATGTTATGGTCACCAGACTTGGGCAACAAGTGTGCCTCAGAATCCAATTGATGGTTGGCAACCCTGACAGCAGAAAGTGAACTGATCCAAACTTGTGACTTTCTACTATCTTGTCTGGAATCTCCTTGTACATGTGAGCCATTGAGTTGTGATCCATCTTCTTCTTTGCATAAATGTCAGGTCATCCTCATTTTCTTGGGGGAAATTTATCAGACTTGCCCATTCTTCACAGTGGATTGGTAACCTTGTAACGTCAGACATCCAAACAATTCCTAACCATCTGGGTAAAAAATGATGCTGTGGAGTAGAACTGCATGAATAAAGCTCATCATTCCAGTTGGTGAACTTTCCTGTCCAACAATAATCACAACTCCACCAGCAACAAAGCTTCCTGCCACTCCAGGATAGAGTGGCTGCTCATTGTCCTTGATGTAGGTCCAGTCGAACCCACCTCATTTCACAAACTAATGGGCTTCTTGGTCCAACCAGAATTGTTTCATAAAAGTCCTGCTGTTCATTTGTATGGAACCTGTAGTCAACCACAGTTCTTCTTCTTGAAGCATATGAATCTTCCATCCTCCACAGTGTTAGCCCTGAATCCTTCCTGATTCTCATGTCCTCAGCCTCAAGATGGGCATCATTGTGGTCTGGTATCTTGGGCTTGAGCTTTCTTAAGACTTGACCTTCTTCATCTTCTTCTTCAGCAACATTGGGCACTGGGCCTTGTTTTTCTCAGCAGCTGGAATACTCCTAGTATTCCTCTTTGGAACTTGCTTGGCCTTGGAGGCAGCTTTGGGTGCATCCTTGGGCTTAGATGTTGCAGCCCCTGATCTGATTGCATCACTCATAAGCTTAGGTGCCTTAGGTGTTAGTGCAGCATCCTCTTCCTCTTCTTTAGAATCTCTTCTCATAGAGGGCTTTCCAAGGACCTTGGCAGTTGTGGTTCTAGCTCTCTTCTTTTTCTTGTCTTGAGCCCCATCATCCTCTGACTCAATTGTGAATTTCATAGTCTCTCCAGTAGGAACTTTCTGAGGTTTGGATGATGTATCTTTCCTTGCAGGTGCCTCTTTGGGTTGAGCCTGAGCTGGCACTTGAGTGGACTTTCTGGCCTTTGGCATTGGTGTCCTCTTGGCAGGAACTTTCTTCTTCAGACCTGGCTTAGTGCTATGTGCAGAGCCATATTCTTTCTTGAGCACCACTTTCTTGGAAGTGGCCTCATCTTCCCCAACTTTGTAATCTTCATCCTCTGAATCTGAAGTTCTTTTCCTCCTTTGCCTAGTAGCAGCCTTAGGCAAATTGCTAGGAGTACTTCTGCTCCCTTCATCTGTAGTTGAGGGACTAGTGCCCTCACTCAAGTCCATCTGCTCTTCTGACCTGTTCTGGCTGTCACTCTGATCTGACATACTGCAAAAAGCTGACTGCTGACCCTGTGAAGAGTTATAGATGAGATAGAATAGATGAGCATCACAAATGCAGAGATTTTTGCACAAGAATGATTCAAAAGTTCAGTTTTAGTTTTCCACAGAAAGCATTTCGGATCAACCGATTTTCAAACTCGGTGATACCAAAGCAGTTTTGGAACCTAAACTGATGATCTCGGTTGGACTGAGTCTCATTTCGGTGGCACCGAGACTGCTAGGGTTTCACAGAATCCTCAAATCGGTCGCACCGATTAGTAATTCTTGGTCAGACCGAGAGTCACTAGTGCAATGGCATAAGCCAAATCGGCGAGACCGAGTTTTTCAACTCGGTGGGTTCGATATGGTTTCGGTGGAAACCTAACCCTAAAAATTTGAATCTGATCTAATCTATGGATTAGTTTGGCTGGATAGAAGAGTCTCAATGGTGGCAAGAATCAATAAGAGTACAATGTGCTAGGAATCAGACGTGGATAGCACAAAGATTGAGTCCATACCCTAACTTGGCGGTGGACTCGCTACGGCGGCAACGGTGGGGACGAAATCCGTTAACGGTGGCGGAGACGAGTGACAGGAGGCTGCTGGCGACGAGGAGACGATTCAGAGACCTCCGATGGCAGAGCGAGCTATTGCGCGGGCGAAGGGTTTCGGAGAAATTTCCAAAATTTTGCCGGTGGCTATATATAGCCCGACCCTGTCGGTGTGACCGAGTGGAACAACTCAGTGGCACCGAGATGCATAACTGTGTACAGTTACAGCAAATCGGTGAGACCGAAAAGTTCAAATCGGTTGTACCGAGATTGAAAACTCAGATCAACTTAGTGATCTCGGTAGGACTGAAGTGGAGGAATCGGTCAGACCAAGAGTCACAAAGAGGTTTTGGAAGTTTAAGTCTATGACGAATCGGGGACTCCGAGTGCTCCTCACACAGAGTGGTTCGAATCTGACTTGATCAAATTTTGTGATGTAGCATGAATAGAGTTTGAGATGAGGAAAGCATAGATAGCTAAAGAAGGTTCTTAGGCATTCTTGTCCATCCACTTGGCAAAAAGGAAATGATCCAAACAATCAAAACAACAAGTGGATCTCCTTGAATGAGTAAAATATGCACCAACATGCTCACACAATAAAATGGCAAATGAAATATGTGGCAAAGCATGCACAACCAATTCTAGCATCTATCAAACAATTGGCGATGACTAGGTCATCTATATATGAGTATATTGACTTAGCAGTCAAATGAGAACATTTGATCATAGGTCATACTCATCGTTTAAGCTCAAGTGGGGTTACCACTTTTACATAATGCATTGATGTGTTCACACCATTAGGGTTGCTTTGACTCAATTCTTAGAGTTAAGCTCCCCCTAGATGTGAGATCCCCCTTAGAGGGATGAACTAACCTTGGGTTTTGTCGATGATGACTTCATGTAGGTGTTGAAGATGTGGATGCTCAATGTTGATGTAGATCATTTGGAGCAAGCCTTTGGAGTGAGTTGCACTTTAAACTTACCTACGTGGGTTAGTCCCACAAGGAACAAACAAGAATATCCATAGACATAGAGTGATGCACACACAAGATGATGTCCATGAAATCATTAGGTTACCTTGTCCCTTGCCTTACCAACATGAGGGTTTGTGACTCCTTGAACTAGTGCAAGATGTGGAAGTTGATTGAACTTGTTCTTGCCATAATGATATGAGTGAAGAATGTTAGCAGAGTCACCCTCAAGAACTCTCTAGTTCTTCTTCTTCGGGATCCACATCATCTTGATGGGAATCCTTGGAGTTGTAGTTGTACTTGATGAAGTAGAACTTGATGTAGTCTTGGGAATCCACTTGAACGAGGCTTTAGGTGCTTCTTCAAATGCATCAATCTCTTCTTGAAGCTTGTCCTTGCCTTTGTTCTTGTGGTCTTGTGGTGGAAGATCATCTTGAGCTTGTGTTCCCTTGAAGGAAGTCGGATCATACTTCTCTTGTTGACGAACAAACTTTGTCTTGGGGTATTGATCTTCTTCCCACACAACTCCATTGGCATTGAACTTTCGTTCAAAACCAGCACCTTGATTCTTCCGGTGCCTTCCTTGCTTGCGTACAATTTCCTCGAATTGCTTACTCCCGGCAAGGCTCTTGTAAACACCTTTCTCTATAATTCCCTTCAATAAGCTATTTTCTTGCTCAAGTGTAACTTGGCTAAGAGAATCATTAGTGGAATCAATAGAACTACTAGAAGCAACAATATTGGATTTGACATTATTATTGTTACTACTAGAGGAAGTATCTTTCTTGTACTTGTTGCTAGACTTGACTTGAGGCATGTAAGTAGATAAGAGTAAATGCCTGACAATGTAAGAAGAACTTTTCTTGCGGAGATCATCATTGATTGCTTTTAAAAACTCATGCTCTTGCTGAAGATTGAGCTTTTCAAAGCATAACTTCTCAAGAGCCCTTAAAAGTTCTCGATGATCTTCGAAGATAGTTTCATGAGCCAACTTAAGAGTGTTTAGTTCTTTAGTTAGAAGCTCAATCTTCTCCTTATCATGGTCATTCATTTTATCTTGATTAGCATGATTAATTGACGTTTCATCATAGTATTCATCACTAGAGTTGTCAACAAGTAAATCATCATCCACAAGCAAGTCATCTTCATCACTATTGAAATCAACATACTCAGGATGTGTTACCTTTGGACCTTTGGTCATGAAGCATCTTCCAACACCTTCATTTGGTGAATCAAATATGTCGTAGGAGATGGTTGACACAAGTGCTAGACCGGCAACACCTTCATCTTGGGTATATTCGGAGTCGGAGTGATAGCTTCTCTCGGAGTGATTGTCGGAGTCGGAGCCGGAAACCCATTCACCAACATGAGCTTGATGTCTTCGTTTTGTGTAGCTCCTTGATGACTTGTCCTTCCTTTCCGAATCCTTGCTTCTCCGTGAGGGTCTTCGTTCATAACGATCATCTCTCCTCCTCCTCTCTCTTGGTGGTGATTCTTCTCTTTTGCTTCTTCTTCTTGGAGAATCTTCTCTTCTTTTGTAGGGTGTCGTACACTCCTTGGAGTAGTGTCCGGGTCTCCCACAATTGTAGAAATTGAGCTCTCGACTAGAAGATCTCTTGTCATTGTAAGACCTTGACTTTGAGCTTCTTTCTTTGCTTCTACTCTTGTAGAATTTGTTGAAGTTCTTCACCATTAAGCTCAATTCTTCATTGAAGGTTTGTTTCTCACTTGATGATGTGGGGACTTCACTTGAGGCTTTGTAAGCACCACTTGACTTGTTGTGAAGTTCCTCCTTATCCTTGAGTGACATCTCATGAGCAACAATTCTTCCGATGACTTCTGTTGGCTTGAGATCTTTGTAGTTTGGCATCATTTGGATCAATGTGCACACGGTATCATACTTTCCATCCAATGCTCTTAGGATTTTCTTGATGATGAATTTGTCGGTCATCTCTTCACTCCCTAAGCCGGCAATCTCATTTGTGATAAGAGCAAGCCTAGAGTACATTTCAGCGACGCCTTCACCATCCTTCATTTTGAACTTGTCAAGCTGACTTTGGAGCACATCCAACTTGGATTCCTTGACGGACTCGGTACCTTCATGCATATCAATCAAAGTATCCCAAATTTCCTTTGCATTCTCAAGATGGCTGATTTTGTTGAATTCTTCGGGGCACAATCCGTTGAAGATGATATCGCATGCTTGAGCGTTGTATTGCAGCATCTTCAATTCTTCCGCATTAGCTTCACGGTTCGGTTCTCTCCCATCGAAAAATTCACCTTGCAAGCCAATACAAATAATTGCCCAAACGGCGGGGTTATGTCCGAGAATATGCATTTTCATCTTATGCTTCCAACTAGCAAAATTAGTACCATCAAAGTAAGGACCTCTACGGTGATAATTTCCCTCGCTAGATGCCATACTCTCCTAGGTTGTGAAACCAAGGCTATGACCACCAAAAGCTATAGAAATCAAAGCAAATGGAGACCAAAGATCTGATACCACTTGTAGGACCTTGAAGTATGTCTAGAGGGGGGGTGATTAGGCTACTTGACCAATAAAAACTTAATCTTTTCCCAATTTTAGAGTTTGGCAGATTTTAGCTACTTTAGGACAAGTCAAGCAATCATCACACTATTCAAGCAAGCATGAAAAGAGTATATAGGCAGCGGAAATTCAAGCATGCAACTTGCAAGAAAGTAAAGGGAAGGGTTTGCAGGATTCAAACGCAATTGGAGACACGGATGTTTTTGGCGTGGTTCCAATAGGTGGTGCTACCGTACATCCACGTTGATGGAGACTTCAACCCACGAAGGGTAGCGGCTACGCGAGTCCATGGAGGGCTCCACCCATGAAGGGTCCACGAAGAAGCAACCTTGTCTATCCCACCATGGCCGTCGCCCACGAAGGAATTGCCTCACTAGTGGTAGATCTTCACGAAGTAGGCGATCTACTTGCCCTTACAAACTCCTTGGTTCAACTCCACAATCCTGTCGGAGGCTCCCAAGTGACACCTAGCCAATCTAGGAGACACCACTCTCCAAGAAGTAACAAATGGTGCGTTGATGATGAACTCCTTTCTTTTGTGCTTCAAATGATAGTGTCCCCAACACTCAACTCTCTCTCATAGGTTTTGGATCTGGTGGAAAGAAGATTTGAGTGGAAAGCAACTTGGGGAGGGCTAGAGATCAAGATTCATATGGTAGGAATGGAATATCTTGGCCTCAGCACATGAGTAGGTGGTTCTCTCTCAGAAATGGTAAGTTGGAAGTGTAGGTTCATTCTGATGGCTCTCTCCACAAATGAAGAGGAGGTGGAGGTGTATATATAGCCTCCACACAAAATCTAACCGTTACACACAATTTACCAAACTCGGTGGGACCGAATCGTTAAACTCGGTCGGACCGATTTAGTAAACCTAGTGACCGTTAGTGATTTTTGGTGGGACTGACATGCATCTCGGTGAGACCGATTCGGTTAGGGTTAGGGCATAACGTAATCTCGGTAAGACCGATTACACAAACTCGGTGAGACCGATTTGGTAATAAGCTTTCCAGAGAGTTGGTCAGGTAAACTCGGTGGGACCGATTTGCTCTTTTCGGTGAGGCCGAAATGTTACAAAAAGGAAACGGAGAGTTTACATTGCAATCTCGGTGGGACCGATCGCTCACTTCGGTTAAACCGAAATGTTATGATGGGAAACAGATAGATTACAACCCCATCTCGGTGAGACCGAGATCCCTATCGGTAAGACTGATTTGCTTAGGGTTTGTGGCAGTGGCTATGACTTTTGGAATCGGTGGCGCCGGATAGAAAGAGTCGGTGTGACCAATTTTGGCTTTGGGTTTAGGTCATTTGTGGATGTGGGAAAGTAGTTGAGGGTTTTGGAGCATATCACAAAGCACATGAAGTAAGAGGCTCATTAAGCAACACCTCATCCCTCCTTGATAGTATTGGCTTTTCCTATAGACTCAATGTGATCTTCGATCACTAAAATATAAAATGAAGAGTCTTGAGCTTTTGAGCTTGAGCCAATCCTTTGTCCTTAGTATTTTGAGGGATCCACTTTCATCATCCATGCCATGCCATTCATTGAGCTTTCCTGAAATAATAGTCTTGGAATAGCATTAGCTCAATGAGCTATATGTTGTTATGAATTACCAAAACCACCTAGGGATAGTTGCACTTTCACTATGTTACTACTCCCTCCTTTACGGTTTATAGAGATGTTTAGAGTAACATAGTAATATGTTACAGTACAAGTTACTCCCCACTATGACCAGCCTTGGCCTCTCCCAGTGCTCCACCACGTATAGCTGCTAAGCCTGCCACGTAGGCATAAAATATGATGTGGCACCAATAAACTAAGCACCTATGCATTGAACACTTGAGTTACTAAGCCATTTAATGCACTTAGCACCTCATCTAAAGAGCATTAATAGTATAGCTAGCTACTGGCTATAAGCCTACAGCCCATCTTATAGTCAACATGTACAAAGTGCCTAAGAGCACGTGCTAGAGCTGGCTCTTCACAAAGCCCCCGCTTACCTTCTCTCTCCTCTTCTCTTTCCTCCAACTAAGCAGAAATATACTACTGTTTATTCCTTATAGCTCAATGACTCAGCTCTATTGTACTTGCTCTAAGCACATCTAAGCACTTGCTAGCACCCCCTTGACCGTGGACCTTGACGGTGTATGTCACCTTGTGTCTCATGATTTTCCTTGTCATCATCTGAGTCCTAGAAGATCTCACCCACATCATCATTAGCATGCAGCCGCCTTGATAGACAATGTGAGCAGAAGGAGTAGAGGCGACTAGGGACGCACCACCACCACGTCGTGGGCACTCCGTATGTGCTCGTGTGCGTGCAGCGTGCGTGTTTTTCCATCGGTGCTAGCTCTAAGGCCGAGGCTGCGGTCGCCTTCGTCTCCGACTAGTAGTTGAGCAACGACAGCAAAGAGGTGCTGCAAGAGATGCGTATGCGCCGTTGCGTGCGAGCTTCACCGTAGCACGACGAACCGGACGTCGCCGCGGATGGCGCAGGCCTCCATGCAGCCGAGTGTGTGCGCATGCATGTGTTATTCACGTGCATTTTGCGGCCGAGCATGTGTGCATGCACGTCTTGTGTACGTGCATTGTGTGCTCCATGTTGTGCACGTATGTGCATGAGTTGGATCGGATGGAGTTAGTGCGTTGGCTTGTGTACATATTTTAGAGTGTAGATTCACTCATTTTATTTCGTATGTAGTCCCTTATTGAAATATCTAAAAAGACTTATATTTGGGAATGGAGGGAGTATAAAACATCTTCAACTTAGCATCCTGATGTACCATTTCTAGTGGTTAGCAAAAAGTTCATGTTCTTTTAGTTGTTTATAGGTGGGCAGGCGGCAAAAATAGGGGAAAACGCGCAAGGTTCCTTGCAGACGCTCCACCGCGAGGTTCCTTGCTCCTCCTCGGTCGTCGGGAATCTGCTCTTCAACTCTTTTCTTTTACATGAGCTTTGTTCATCCTTTTCCCAACACGCGAGACATCTAGCATCAAGGTGCACGTGTCATGCAAGAAAATGGAGATAATCAGATAAGCAGTGCGTAAGTGAGTCATGTGGGGGGGGGGGGAGGGGGGGGGAAACCCTTTTCCGTAAGTGAGTCATGCACTTCGATGGCACCTACGCAATATTTTTTCTCCTCGATGGCACGTGAATAGTGCACGTACTCAACGACGGAGCATGGGATGGTAGCAATGACATGTTCAGCCCTTTTTTGGAGAGAGTACGTACTACTAGTAGATAACTTTGATGTGTCCCGTCAACTCGAAGAACGACGAGAAGCTTGATTACGCCTTCTCCCTCGCCAACGCGTGCGCAGTGGCTCGCAGCACGAGGAGAAACTTTTGCTTACAAGCGGTGGACGTGCAGCAGTTCATTTGGTGTCAGATTGCCAGAAGAACTACTATAGAACCATCGACTTCCGGAAGAGGCAAAGAGCCAAGCACAAGGTCACCTACTAACCATCGACTTCCGGAAGAGGCTAGGCATAGTGGGAGTAACATAAGTAGGGGTACCTCCTTTTTTTATTCTAGAAACAACCACACACGAATATCAAGATGCAGAGGCCGGGGGTCATCCTCCTTTTCTAAAAAAACATAGAACAAATTTCCTGCAGTCCGTGCTTAGCCCTCCTCTATCTCTCTTCTCAGCCAGCCAGCGGACGCGCGGAGCCCATCGTTTGTTTGCTCACATGCGTCCCCACATGTCAGTGAAAACGCAAGAGGACCCACTGAACCTGCACATCTTTCACCTTGACATTCTGGCGATGAAAAACAAATCCAATAAAGATCTTCAGTGGCCACTTTTGGAGTTACTCAAGAGTAGTAAGATTCTATTTACAGTTTAACCCAAGATGCACATGTCGTGGCTTCAACTTATCAACTACTACCACTCTATTTTCTTTCATGACACGACCTGGATGCTGGATGTCCCACGTGTCAGCAAAAGGAGGAAGAACCCGACCAAATCTTCGGTTGTGCTCTCAGATTAGACTAGTTGTGCTAACTTAAAAAATTTATTGTGTACTCCCTCCGTTCCAAAATACTTGACTTCCATTTGTCCAAAAATGGATGTGCCTATATACTAAAACATGTCTAGGTACATATATATATTGACAAATACTACCTCCGTCCGGGTTTATTGGTCCCCATTATATTTCGTGCCAAATTTTGACCATAGATTAAACTAACAAAATGTCTACGCATGTCAGCAAACATTATATTTTTGAAAACTATGTTCAAGTATGAATCTAATGAGATAATTTCTCTTGACATGATTAACATTTTGTTAGTTAAATCTTTAGTCAAAATTGGACACAAACTACAAAGGGGGCCTATAAACCAGGACGGAGGTAGTAGAACGGAGGGAGTAGAATGGATGCAAGTTTTTGTATTGGGAAGAAGAGTACATCCATATATTGATAGAGCATTGGAGTTGGCCTTACAAGTGGGACCGCAGTTGAGGAAACCGACTATCGGCAAACCCCCACCTCGCCTGCCACGCGATGGATGAGTTAGAGAAATGATGAGGTTGAAGAGATTGCTCTAGCACGGACTCTAAGAAATACGGTGTCAGATGGAAGTCGTGTTGGTGGCGTGTGCTGTACTCCTGGACATGAATGCTTGTTTTGGCCCATGCCACCCTACTACTCCTACTACTTACTATATAGTACTAGTATCGAGGATTCGAGGTGCTGGTTACGTAGTACAATATGGCTACAGTAAAAACACCCGCACGATGCGCGAAGCATGTGAAAGTAGTACAAATAGTGTACTACTATTGTTGATTGGCCTCATCCGATAACTTGTTGCAATGCACGTACAATTATGTATTCGGAAAATATTTTCTGCCTCGTCGCACTAGTCACTCACAAAAGCAACTCGAAAGCCATTCATAAATTTAGTAAGTTTATCACAGGCATATCATTTTATTACATACAACAGGTCATCAACCCACATCGACAACGAGGATACATTATAAATACTAAAGTTTTCACCACACAACAAATAACAAGCAATGAAATGAACTTCAACTCAACCATTCCTCGGCGTTGGAAATGCTTGCTTTGAACCACAAGTGATTCTCTGGGACAGGGCATCTATTGTCAATCTCGAGTACAACGCATGACTGATCATCCAGGCTGAGGCGGCCTACTATATCAGTACCAGGGTAGGGAACCACGCTAATGTCCGAGGTATAGACACAGTTTCTTCTCATAAATGGTGCTACTAACATTGTGTCAACAGCAGTTGGATCACCTTTCCCCATCATCAGATTGTTTTGTCCAAGGAAGAGCGAGTTTTCTCCAAGACTATCAATTCTGTACCAGGGAGTTGGTGCTAGCACACTAGTATCCATCCCAAATACCATGCAACGGGTGTTGGAATAGGTCCGGAGAGTGCGACCATGGGAGACTACGCCTGCTTCCTTAGCAGTAACATCATCAGTGGGCTGTATACACACGAGAAGAGGTGATCCATCGTAATTAGTTGCCCGGCGCCAACGAGTATATGGGAGCTGCTCGTCCTCATGCTCATGATCATCACCATCGTCATCTCCCCCTTAGTTATAAAAATTTTCAAGTATAGGTGGTGGAATGTTCACAGGACCTTGGAAACACAAGAAGAAGGTTAATTAGTAAAGGGAAACTTGCTAACCCGCATGCATGTGGATGAAACAATTGTAATTATGGTGGAAGACAAACGTACCGAAATCATAACGATTCCATGCAAAAATAGTGCCACGAGTGGTGGTAGGAAACACAAGGCCCTCGTATTGAATTGCATCACAGTACTCATGCGTGTACAGAAACTAATTTTTAAGCAATGTCCATCGAGTCAAACCAACAACGACGGCAACAAGCTTGTCGAAGATAGCAACAACTTCATAGTTGTTGTAATTCCAAGAGCGGGTGGGAACTCGAGAAATTGCTATCTTCCATAGAAGACAGTCACCATGATTGTATTTGAACGTGCGTATAATACCGGTGTGCTCAACCTCTGGGCAGTCTGCTAAGATTTTTGGAAGTGGAACCCGGTCACGAGTGTACACATTCACAAGTTCCCACTCGCAGTTGGACCCAATGTAAACAACCCAATCTCCATTTGCGCCTGCCCAAGCCTTGCCCTCAAGCGATGGCATCTTAACATCATACATATCATTATCAAGCGGCATCAACTTGCATAGGGCGAGGCCTCCGTCGTGACGGCGCCAGTCATCAGGGTCACGGCGAAGAAGATAGGGGAGATCAAACCGCTCCTTGACTCTTGGGTTCCTTGTAATGATGTTATTAGTTGAGTCAAGAATGGGCTTGAACGAACCTTCCATGCTAGCCGAGGTGATGACGTCGCACCAATCAATGAGTTCCTCCACCACGTCATCTTTTAGATCGGGGCAAGAATAACGGGGTCGTTTCTGTCCTGTTCCCTCCATGGAGGAGACGATCGAACAATGGCAGAAGAAAGCGTGAAGGGCTGAAGGAAAATGGAGGAGGGAGAGGAAGAGCGTGCGATAGCCGTTCCAAAGAGGGAAAGGCGAAGAGTCGGAGGACGGTTGCCAGTTTGCCATGGTTCACGAAGGGGCGCCCCGGCCTACACGTCGTTTCGGAAATACTCCTACTACTCGCCGTCGTCTCACTGATATGTTGGAACGGGACCACATGTCAACGAAACGTGGTGTGTAATTTCTCGTGCAAAATGCGATCTGGCCGCGTTGGCCCGAGGTGCCGCATTAGTTTTTTTTTGAAAGTTTGCCGCATTAGTTATCGACCTTTATTTTTTTAACATGCAATCTGAATGGATAGCTCCTGTGGTCAAATCTCACGTGAGCGGATATAGAGATGTTTGATTCGCCCGAGCAACTTATTACTGTGGGAATATGGGAGTACCAGCGGATTCAAGGAACAAAGAAATGATGGTTGCTTCGTCCGAGCAACTTACTGTGGCGAAGGTGGGGCTCTGTGATTTGACTGCTCACTAGTCATTACTACTGCGGCGCAATGACCGGGGTGAATCTTTCCCTGAAGTTGTGTTGTGCACTCAATATTGCTGCATGGCAGGTGGAGCCGGATGAAGGATGTCCAACATGTCGGTGAAAGGAAGTTGAATTGTTTCTGGCATTGCTATCAATCCTTCAGGATTTGTTTATATGTACGCACAATTTTGATGAGATTGTACTGTGATGCTATGAAGGTTTCAACTCTGGTTCCCATAGGAAAAAAGGTTTCAACTTAGGATTCATGTGTCTTGCCTCGAGATTATCTCCTTACAACATTCCATCAAATACAAATGAAACTACCATGGCTAATGCATCTCAATGGTTCACAGATCAGCGCCAATATTCACATCACAACTGAAGACAAAGTTGTGAGAAGGTGTACAAATAAAGAAAAAATATATAATTGATCGATGCTGTTCGTAGGCATGGCTCCATTTTGTTGGCACAGTGTTCATTGCTTGGCAGCTAGTTTCACCCAGCTCTGTAGCCAAAAAAGAGGTGTATGAAGGACACCACAATCCGATCATTTTGTGCAGCTCCACTAAAATCGAGCGGGCCATCCCTGTTTGCAAAGATATCCAGTTAGTGTGATTACAATAATAGTGGAACTAGATGATGAAACATAACACACATAAATAGAAGCCGATCACCTCTACGATCTCTCTTTAGGACTAACTTCTTGTTGGAGAAGATTAGGCACGGAGTTGGATGAGGAGGATAACAAAACCAATCTCCCTTTCTGCAGTCCCACATAAATGTAAAAACGTTGCCCGTGTGACATTTTGGCGGAACTGCACAAAACACTCTTCAGAAAAGTGATTTGTGCAGTTCACCAAAAGGTCGCAATAGCAACAAGGTGAAAATGGATAGCCCTGTTTGCAAAAGGAGGTCGAAAGGAAACAATTACTGCCCAATAACACGAGTTGAAGACACATACGCCGACAAAAAAGAAGCATGTTCCATCTAAAAAGGGAAAGATAGCACATGGTGGTTTATCAAAAATGGTTTGAGGACTAGATTGCAAGATGGAAAGTACGCTAGCCGAGATACGATTTAAGTAAACAACTAAAGAAGATCCAGATGCAGCAACGTGGGAAGATGGGCAGTGGAGTAAGGCCGGAGGAAGCTGTACCTGAGGGTCGTCGGGATGTTACTAGGAGGGCGCCGGCGGCCGGGATCTGCCCATACTGCGGCAGCGAGAAAGTGGCGAAGGCCCTACCGCGCCAGAGCTTGGTCAGAGAGAACGATGGGTACCGCAGATCGGGACGAGCTGCCTAAACACCGTTGAACAGAGAGACGATGCACATCCTCCCTTTCCGCCGGCGGACGGGATGCGGCTGGATCACTGACCATTGCTGAGAGAGAGAGGCCACGGCGGCCTTGTGTGAGATTGTGTGATGAGACTCACGAGAGACAAAGCCATTTTTCCATTTTCCCCATGGCAATCGTTTTATATTCTAGGCGTGGTATCCGACCCTCCTTTGAGTAAACAACCGCTACACGCGTCAAATTATCACGTGGGCTGCCTTTTCGTATAGAAACAAACTCCACCGTGTACCCGCGCGGGTGTGGCCGAGAACGAGACGTGAGAACGTGCGTCCTGCATGCACTTCTTCTTTAGGTGCAGGTACGTACGTGGGTGGGTGTGAGAGAGATGGTTTGTGCGAAACAGAGGCAATGTGTTGATGATATCTCAATCAGAAAAATGTAACATATGCAATGTGTGTGAAATGGAGTCATGGACATGAGATATCGATAGAATTGAAAACAGGGATGAAGTGTGTGGCTGCACGATCGATAAAGAGTGCCATCGAATTTGTGTTTGCCCATGTCAAAGATACAGGGCGACTGGCCTACTGGAATTTGAGAGGGCAGAGGTGCAGTTCTTCTCTGTGGCATGGATACCTACCTACATCGTTCGACTATCGGTGTGTGTGTGGGGGGGGGGTAGAGACCGGTCGACTAGTATATGTGTGGGGAAGGAGAGAGACCTAGCTATGTATTAATGGAGATCGATCGACATCCATGGATATGTGTAGCAGAGGAATAAGGTTGGGAAAAAGACAAAGGTAGAGCGTCAGAGGGTTTGTGGTGGAGCGGCGTCTCACAAATGGTGGGAGAGGCCTGCTAGACAAACGGAGGGTATGAGTGCAATATCAATAAGAGAGGGCGGGGGATGTTTGTTTGTCTATGCACGTGCGTGTGAGAGACGGGGCGGGAGGTATTCAAGGATGATGAGGGGAGAAGACATGGTTGTGGTAAGCATGCGTAACTACATAGGAAGATCAACTGTCGTGTGTCCGAGAAAAGGAGAGACATAACTAGCGAGGTAAGTGTATCGGTGCTTGGTGAAAACTAATTATAGTCGACCTGGCTATATGTAGGGAGATCAGTTCATATACACGCCTGCATGTGTTAGAAGCAAATAAGGTCTGAAGAGGCAGACAGGGGGAGAGGGTGTGTCTAGGAGGTGGTGCGAGAGGCCTACCATGTCGAGGGGGGAGGAGTGTGCGAGCATGTGATTAATGAAAAGAGGGGCGGGAGTGTGCACCTGCGTGGAATCGTATTGGACATATGGGGGCATGCACGGTGAGAAGAGAAGAGGGGAAGTATATATGTGTTTGTTGTAGGCACACTTGGCTAGAGAGGTATATTGACCGGTGTGTGCCAGAAGAAGGAGCCGGGGGCCTACACACACCGCTGGTGGACGACCTAAAGAGAAATAATGAACATGCACGATGGAGGGGACGCTAAGAGTGTGTGAGGGGGGCGGGCGTGTGCATGCATGATAGAAAGTTTGCGCTAGCTAGCTACAAATAGAAGAGGATC
The DNA here is from genome assembly GCF_018294505.1 of Triticum aestivum. Taxonomy (NCBI): domain Eukaryota; kingdom Viridiplantae; phylum Streptophyta; class Magnoliopsida; order Poales; family Poaceae; genus Triticum; species Triticum aestivum. Next base: position 201,551,629 of record NC_057795.1, read on the forward strand.
GTGAAGGTGTAAAAGACGAACAAAGATCATAATTCATTGTAAAAAGGTGGATACGGATACTTGAAGAAGATATCATAATGTAGAACATTGATTATAATTTGGGCTAATGTGTGGCTTTTGCAACTCAGGTCTAAATACTTCTCATAATGTAGGGGGCGGGGCACTATACTTTGTGTGATAAAAACGGTGTACGTATGGAACATGGTCAAGATTATGAATATATAGTTAGTACATCAAATGTACTATTATTTGGAATCAACATCAAGTGTATTCAAAAAATAGAATTGGAGTTCATGTAGTACACATAGTTCATATCTATCTCTATAGTAATCACGTGGTGTGTTATTAAGGTAATACACGAATGATGGTTGAAGTTGGCAACAATCATGATTGTAGATTCTTATTGAAATAGAGAAACGAATTCAAATTTAGTTCGAATTGCAGCGGTAGTATAGACATTTGGAATGAACTAAAATGTTGGTATGAGTAGGTTACATGCATTATACAGCAAGCGGAAAAAATTAATCAGACATAACATGGATTCATACTCCCTCCTTCCATCTATATAGGGCGTAATGAGATTTTTAAGACCGCCTTTGACTATTTACAAGATTAATAGTACATCACATGCACAATTTGAAAATTATATCATAGAAAGAACCTTTCATAGACGAAGTTAACGGTGTGGTTTGTGTAAGTTGCATGTCATATATCATTGCTCTAATATTTGGTCAAAGTTAGCATCAAAAAACGCATTAGGACCTATATAGATGGAAGGAGGGAGTAGCTTTGAATAGCATTTGTATAGTAAAACGGGGCAAGACTCTCTCTTTGTGTGGTGCGAATAGTTTTATTTTTTTCGTTTTCTTTTTGGTTGAGGGAAGTGCGAATTGATTTGGTACGTACAAGTACAATATTACTACACGTTAGGCTTGTCCCTAAAATTCAACCCGCGTCTTGTTATATCCCGAAAATTCAGACATCGTGCTCCCAAAACTGGCGCCTTCACAACCCGCGCCTTGCTATCCTGAAATTACAACGCGCACGAAAACTCCCTCCAGCTGCTAAATCCCGACACGCGAAATCCCCCTTCTAACCCTGAGCCGAAAGGGCCGCTAGTTCAAATTGGTGGTGGGGGGGGGTACTTTTGTAACACACCCTACATTTTGGACAAGCGCGTCCCTAAGTCATGCTTCACCCCCTCCCATCGTCCCCTTTTCGCCATTCGAAATCCCAGGCCGCCATAACCTCTCCACTCCAGCCGAGAAACCCCACCCTCCTTCCATCTGCCACGTCACCGCTGCCCAGCCGGAGCCTCTTCCCCGACGACATCGTCCACCGCAACAGCTCGACGTCCCTCGTCCACCTCCCCGGATGAGGATCCTCGTCCATCTCGTCATCCCGCCGGTTCAGCCGCCCTGTCCTCCACCTCCAAGGAGCTGCTCCGACGATCACCTTGTCTATCGCGGTTGCTCCATCCCCACAGCGCCGCCTTAACCTGCTCCACCAGAACCGCAGCATCCTCACCGACTCCTCGGACGAAGCCGAGGCCTACTCGGCGCCACCAAAGAGGTTGTACACTCATCGCATCGCACCTTCTCCTTAACTTGACCTCCCGGCCCCGACAGTGCTCCATCTCGCACCCCCATGGAGCGGCTACCTTGAAGCCGGCGCCGCGGGCGACATCTCCATGGCGGCTCTCCCCAGTGCGAGGCCCCTTCGGTGGCAGCGTCCATACCGGCCAGATCTGCTGCTGCTGCTCCGGCTCTCGCTCGATCACTCGCTGGCCCAGCTGCAGCTGCTGCTCCCCCCCTCGCTCGTGCTGCTGCTCTACTCCGATTAAGCCACACTTCATTCGACTGAATCGACTTTTGGGTCAGTCGATTTTCAGGGGTTGGGGGGGGGGGGCTCACCGGAATTAAGGAAGAACCACCCGCAGCAGGGACGGGGGCTCGCCGGAGAGGTACCCCACTATCTATCTTAGGGTTCAGGGTGGGGGGGCCTAGAGGGCTAGCCGGGGCGATGGTGGCGAGTTGTTTCATGGCAGCAAGGCGACGCTGGGGCCGGCGGTTTGGCCGGTGGTGGCAGGCGGCTCAAGGATGTGCATGTTGAAGATGAACTACATGCCCTCCCTAAACTACATGTCAAGTGCCTCTCTGCTACCATTGCATTCAGTTTTGACAGTAGCATTCAGATTCCATAGTAAATTTCAGTTTCGATAGTTAAGTTCAGATTCAACAGTTTTTACCTCATCTGTTGTAGTCAGGTGGTTTTTGGTGATGTTAATTTTACATCCATTTTACATCATCTATTGGAGATGCTATTAGAATCCCACTTGAGATTGACGATGTCTGTCTTGTGCTGCTTTAGCCTTGACGTCTTACTGCTCACCGGAGCTGCTCCAACGACAGAACGATCCATCACAACAGAGCAGTGCCCTGGACGCCGTCTACAGATTCCTCAGATCTTCCTCCACACCTCCTACAACCACCTCTGCCTCAACTGCTTCAGCGACCAACCCAATGATGCTCAGGTCGACACGGCTACGGCAAAGAGGTTGTACATTTGTTGCATCACTTATTACTATACATTCATGTCGATCCATTAGAGCTATTTTGGTTCAACGGAAAAACATAGCAATAGGGAATTTTCCAATGGCACTCTAGTATTCAATTATTCATGCATTTTGTTGAAAGGAATGAAGCAAAACATCCACCTGGACCTACTTTTCAAAATTCTATGCATGAAAACAAGACCAAGTGCATTAGTGCCAGAATAACATCCTAACTGTACACGCTTTCATATGGTTTTCTTTAATTTGGCCATGTTTCTTTGCATTCCTCTGCTCTTCCAATTCCTGTAAACCAAACACCCAAGTTGACAGAAATCCTGTGTTTATAAATGCTCTGTTTACCATGTGCATTTTCCTATCCTATTCCGGTGTTTTCCCTATCCCTGCGTTTTAAGAATCATGCAAGCCAAATGAGCCCTTACAGAATTACTTCAGTTACAGGTATGTGTCGAAGGGAACTCTGTGTGGTTTGTCCTGCTCCTGCCGCGACGTCGTCCACCTCACCTGAGCTGCTCCATCGACAGAAGCGTCCACCAACCCAGACATCACGACTCCTGACTGTCTTTCGCCGCCTCAGATCTCCTTCCTTGCCGTCGGCACCCACCCCAACGGCATCACCATCATCGACTCAACAGATGAACCTGAGGAGTACACGGGTCCACAAGAGAGGTCGCACTCTTTTGTTTCTGCTTATGTTATGCATTGCTTAAACTACCTGCTACTTTATCGTCCTGTTCAGCTCTTGGACTCCCAACTCAAGTCCAAATTAATGTTCAAACTTGAGTTCTAAATTAGTTGTGGGGAACATATCGAGGCAGCAATGAATAGTATGTCTGTGTAATATCTGGTTCACCTAGGGTATGCCTATGTTGTTCATCTTGGGTGGGAAACAAATAGTAAAGCAATCATCATGTGTCTTTTTATTAATTTAAAGCAATCATCGGCATGCTATCATTATTTTTGGATCCATCCACTGGTTGTTACCATCACTTTAAATTTCTGCATGCTCTCCTTACGTAATCTCACCATATGTTTTCGTATGCATGTCAGATATTGTACATAGTCATGCTGAACATGTATAGAAAAAGAGAAGAGTTTTGCGCGACAATACAATGTCATGCAGACATCGCTCCATGGTGGGTTCAATGGCAACCCTCCCCACCCCTCTCCAGATTGTAATCCAGAGGAAGATATCTTTTCTGAGGCAGATTCAGACGCCGCTGACCACTCCTATTTACCCCCAAGGTGTTTGCTCTACCTTGGCATGATGATGTTAGTCATATCATGCATATGTTGCCTTGTAGTGCCTACTTTTGACATCATATATGTCATCTGCTTAGTTTAGACATGTTCTGTAATGCCACCTGTTTAGTTTCTATATCATATATGGGAATTATGCAGTCTCATGTCTTTTAACCAGCCATAGTATATGTGAAATGTGCAATGCCATCCTGTTTAACCAGGCATCATATATTTGAATGATATCTTGCCCATCATTTTCTCCATTACATTTCCATTTGTCGACAATGTTTGCACATTAAACTACTCTTCCTGTGAATCAGCCATTTGGGTGGGAGATGGAAAAATCTGGAGTGAAAACAAGGCCTTCAGAGCAGACAGTGCTACCTGTTGAAGCAGATCTCTTGTTGGGTCCCGATAGCTCCTTAGAGATGGATTCAGAGACAGATGACCAGTCCTATTCCCCTACTGAGGTGTATGCTCTAACTTGGCACGGTTATACTGCTCATATCATGCATACGGTGTCTTGCATTGCATAGTTCAGACATCATATACACAATATTCAACACCATGTTCTTAGTTCAGACATCATACTGAATGCCCTCTGTTTAGCATATAAATCACATATGTGAATTAAATGATGCGATCCCGATTACTTAGATAACATGTAGGTGAATTATGTCATGCGATACTGTTTAGTTATTCATCATATCTTTGAATTATGTTATGCTATGCTATCCAGTTTAGATAGACATCATATATGTGAAATTATGTCATGCTATCCGTTTTAGTTAAACAATATACATGTCAACTATTTCATGCCCTCTTTTTTCCACACTATCTATTGCATCTGTCTCTCATACAATGTCTGTACATTCAACTATGTTTCCTGTTTTTCAGCCATTTGAATTGGAGCGGGTGATGCCAGTATCTAGCGGAATAAAAATACGGTCTTCAAACAAAACAGTGCTACCTCTTGGTGGAGATAGCACCCCAGTTGTACATGCACAAGAACCAGCCGTACCACACATAACCCAAACTCTCACAGATTGTACCCCTACTACAATGGACAGAGAACCAGCTTCACCCAATCTAACCCCAAACCCAGCCGATAGTAACCCAGTTCCTGTTGACACAACACCATCTCCACCATAGAGCTCCCAAAAAAGAGCAGTTAGTGAGGCAGCTCCAGTGCCCAAAGGGCCAGTACTATCATGGCGAACCCCAACTCCACCAGTTAGTACGCCTATTCCTGTGGAGGAAGCACAACCAGCCACTCGTAGTTTAGCATCTATCACATTTGATGTTGTTAAATCGTATGTGCGTATCTTCCCATCTTGGAAATATTATACTAAAGATGAAGGAAAATGCCAGTTGCAGGTGTTTGTCCAGGAGTTATGTGTAAGTAATGTTATTCGTGGCAATTACTTTGCTTCGTCCCATACATCCTACCTCCATGATGGTTATAATACAACAAATTTTCCCATTTTTCTCTATAGAGAAGGACCGATTTAGAAACTCAGGATGAGGTAACCTGTGTTAATACCTCTGCTATCTTCAAGAATGCTTGGTGGAAGTATCGGAATTACCTGAAGAAAACGTACTTCACCAGCAAAGAAACTCATCAAATTCCCTTACGTTCTCCTGAGACACATTTACCGGACGATGACTGGGAACGCCTTGTTCTGTACTTGTCCCGAACCAAGAATGTGATAAGGCCTATGAGCTCATTTTCTATTTTTACGTATTATATTCTTGCGTCTTACTGTACTCTGTTCATGTAGAACAAGTGCCTAAACCTGAAGAACAACTGTTCTAATTTAAGATTCCATTGCTATCATAGTTCAAAAAAGCGCTAGGCGTTAATTGTGCGTTTTGCCACCGCCTTGCGCTTTACTGACCAAAGCGCATGCTTATGCGCAGTTATCCACATACTAAGCGTAGTTATGCGCAATGCGTTTTGCCAACGCCTAGAGCCTAGGCGCGCTTAAACACTCGCTTAGGCGCGCCTTTTTTTAACTATGATTGCTTTGCTCTTGTATCACTGCATTTACTGATACAAACTTATTTTTAAATTTAAGGATCCAATTGAAACTCCAATGGCACAGCAGGTATGTTCACGCATGTTTCTTTAACAGGTTTGCTCTTATCAATAGCTCTTTTGATTTCAATTTCAATTGTGTATATAGTTGACTTTCATATCATGCACATTACTAGCATCACAACATAGCCAGTAGTGTTGTTGTACATGTAGACCCGTGGTACCCATCTGAAATCTTGTTGTGCCGTGTAGTTTCCCACGCTTTGTATTCTTTCACTGCTGCTTTGTCTTGAACTAATATGATTTCAACCATGTCTCTATTTTGATTTGGCAAGACAATGCAGTGACCATAGGACATAGATATATGTTTGTTTGATGCTTTTATTATGTACTAGTACTTGGCAATAGAAGACTTGGTAGTTTAATCCTGTCCACCTTACTAATGAACTGGTTCACTGAAATGAGTTTCATATACTAGTACATGCTAAACATGTTATGTGTCTGCTTGTTTCTTCTTTTAGAATGCTGACAGAATATTGGGGAAGAGTGCCTTATTAAGCAATGGTAAAGGAAGTAATGCAGATAAGGTTCAGGATAGTGACACATCCTTGTTGGTCTCGAACAAAGCTGATAAAACAGCTAAGGAAGACTATCTTGAAGACAACGAGACAACCCCAAAGTCATGTCTTGGTTTAGTGTTTGAGTTACTGGCCACTACCGCTTGCAAAAGCTATTCAAACTCACTGTCTGAATCAGTTCGGTTTCTTGAGTCTCAACTACAAGCTGAAAGACATTGATCAGCTGTGCTGCGACAAGAAGCGGAAGGACTGCAGAAGTCCCTGGAGCATTCAGATGCATACTTTCTGGTGCAACAGCAAGCTTTGGAGGATTTTAGCACCAAACAGGACAAAGCTAATCAGCTTTCTAAGCTTATTGCCAACATGGTGGATACCCAGGATAACGTTTCTTGAGCTCTTCTGAAGTTGTTTCAGTGATGCTCTTGTTTTGCTGCCGCGTTTATTTGCACCGGTGGCCAATTTTGACGGCCAGTGTATGTAATATGCTGCTTTGTTCCCTATATTTGCACTGGTGGTGAACTTTGATGCCTAGTGGATGTAATATATGTAATAGCGGTAATAGGCTAGCCTTAATTGCTTGCTTATTTATTTCCTTATTGTCTTGTTTACTTGTTTGCTTGTAGTCACTGCAGTTCTTTTTCTGTGTTTTCTAGTGGCCACAATATCCTATTTTTGGTAACTAGGCCAAAATAATCATGGCAACACATGGACTGTTGTAACCATGGGCCTCCTGCAGGCCGTATGATCCATGGGCCTTCGTTCGGCCGTAGGACCATTGGCCTTCTATACGGGCCGTAGGATCCATCGGCCTTCTATACGGGCCTTAGGGATTAGTGGGCCTTCTACGGGTCGTAGGGTCCATGGGCCTTCTACGGGGCGTACGATCCATGGGCCTTCTACGGGCCATACTATCCATGGGCCTCATACGGGCCGTAGGATCCATGGGCCTTCTACGGGGCGTATCATCATTTCGCCAATCATGGGCCGTACTATTCGTGGACCATAACGGGCTGTTAATAGGCTGTATTTGATAACTTTATGAAAACAGTCCAATGAGTTTTTTTTGACATGAAAACGGCACAACGTATTAACGATCCGCAAACGGGCTGACTGTAACGACGGGCTGAATTTGGCCCACAAGCAGAAAATGACTGTAACGGGCCGTATGTAACCGAATGCTGCAAATGAGCCCAAGAATCAATGGGCCCTGAGAAGGTCGAAAGATAACTTGGGCTGGAAACGGCCCAATGGAATAACGGGCCATTAACGGGTATAAAGTGATACACTGTTCATTACGGGCCAGTTTCACCACGGGCCGTTAATGGGCCAAGAGTTACAAAGGTCCTCATATGGGCCGAAAGAAGACATGGGCCACACATGGGCCGGAAGTTAAAACGGGCTGAATCATATTGGACAGCCCAGATGACGCTACTGGGCCTAATCAGGATAGGGCGTAACGGGCCCTGGGTTAGCAGGCTGTAAATGGGCTATATGCGAACAGGCCGTTAACAGGCTTTCTGTGGGCCGGCCCGCCACCTTTTGACCAAGTCAAACGGGCTGGCCTTTTCACAGGAATGGGCCTCTGTTGGGCCGTGCCATGTGTCGCCATATCATAGGCGCCTTCGGTCCAATGAGCGGAGGACATCTGTCCCAACGGTGAGCCGACACGTGTTTCCTCCAACCAATGATGATTTTACATGTGGAAAATCCCCATTGGTCGGGGCTGTTAACGGGTTATCGGATCCAAAACCCGACCCGATAGCTTAACGGCGTTCCGTTACGGTGGATGCCACGTGTCGGTCACCCTTGACGAAAGCACTTCTGTGACGTGCGATTTATCGTCATGGAAGTGGACACTTCCGTGATGATAATTTTGGTAATGTCATGGAACACTTCTACAGCAGCACATGTATGACTATCTTGATTCTGTCATAAATTTGTCATGGATGTACATGCATGACAAAAACGCGACCTACTATGACAAACACGTATCATCACGGAAGTGTATTTTTTTGTAGTGATACCTCCTGAGATACAACCAAAACGCCGATGTCAATCACGCTGTGGAAAAGACAATAGTACCGGCACACGAGACAATGATACTCCGGATGACACCGAAGACCAAGAAAACCCCGTCGAGCCAACCTCCGAACAGGACGATCAGGGAAGATGGGGAAGTTAGCCCTGATGAACAGGCCGTAAACAAAGACTCGAAGGACAATAATTATATTCCACTCTCCAAGGAGAAGGCGAGCCTTGGCGACGAAGACTTTATCGTGCCTGAGGAACCCCTCGAGCAGGAGCGCTTTAAGCGCCGGCTAACAGCCACTGGAAGGAGCCTGAAAAAGAAGCAGCAACTACTGCAGGCTGATCAAGATCTACTCAATGACAGGTGGACTAATCTCCTGGCAGCCGAGGAATACGGCCTCGAGCGCCGAACCAAAAGTTACCCGAAGTGTAAACTGCTAACTTAATTCGACGACGAGGCACTTGATCCCGTACCATCAGCACGTAACGCGGCTGACCGACCACCACATGACCAGGATAAAACGGCAACTCAAGCCGAACACCAGCCAATTCTACCTCGCCGTAAAGGTCGACACACAACAGCTTGGGGATATACATATGACCTGCGACAGGACCTAGCAAATAGAGCAGGTCAAACCAGATCGATCTATGGATCGCGGGGACGTGCCCTGGCGCGCGACAACGGCTATCTAGCCGGATGTGACAAGCATAACCACGTCCGGGCCAAAAACCGCAGACGGACTCGATCCGAGCTACGTCGCGACTTGGCCCGATATAGAGGTGCCACACAACCCCTCTGCTTCATTGATGAAGTAACGGAGCATGAATTCCCAGAAGGGTTTAAACCCATGAATATCGAATCATATGATAGAACAATAGACCCCGCGGTATGGATTAAGGATTTTCTTCTTTATATTCATATGGCCCATGGATGATCTTCATGCCATCAAATACCTCCCGCTAAAACTCAAGGGACCAGCTCGGGACTGGTTAAATAGCCTGCCTGAAAACTCCATTGGCAGCTGGGAGGACTTGGAAGACGCCTTCCGTGAAAACTTCAAAGGTACATATGTTCGACCTCCGGATGCCGATGACTTAAGTCACATAGTCCAACAGCCCGGAGAGTCAGCCAGGAAATTCTGGACTAGGTTCCTAACTAAAAAGAACCATATCATCGACTGTCCGGATGCCGAAGCCCTAGCGGCCTTTAAGCATAGCATCCACGATGAATGGCTCGCCCGACACCTCAGCCAAGAAAAGCCGAAGTCTATGTCAGCCCTCACGGCACTCCCGCTTTTGCGCGGGCGAAGATAGTTGGCTAGCCCGTAGCAATAATAATGCAAGCGAACCTAGCACCTCTGAAGCTAGAAATAGCAATGGCAAGCCCCGATGCAACAGGCACAAGCGTCAAAGAAACAGTGACAATACCGATGACACGACGGTCAACGCCAAATTCAGTGGCTCCAAGTCCGGCCAGTGGAAGAAGTCGTTTAAAAGAAACAATTCGGGCTCATCCAGCTTGGACCGCATACTCGATCGTCCATGTCAGATCCACGACACCCCCGATAAACCAGCCAATCATACCAACAGAAGCTGTTGGGTCTTTAAACAGGCCGGCAAGCTAAATACTGAGAACTAGGAGAAGGGGTCGCCAAGTGAGGACAATGACGAGGAGCCCCGTCCACCGAACACAGAGGGACAGAAGAAATCCCCCCCCCCCCAAGTCAAAATGGTGAACATGATATACGCTACTCATGTCCCCAAGAGGGAGCACAAACGAGCGCTCAGGGACGTCTACGCGATAGAGCCAGTCGCCCCAAAATTCAATCCATGGTCATCCTGCCCGATCATTTTCGATTGAAGGGACCATCCGACCAGCATCCATCACGGCGGTTCCGCCGCACTAGTCCTCGACCCAATCATTGATGGATTCCACCTCACGCAAGTCCTCATGGATGGCGGCAGCAGCCTTAACCTGCTCTATCAGGACACAGTCCGCAAGATGGGCATCGATCCGTCAAGGATCAATCCCACAAAAACTAACTTTAAAGGAGTAATACCAGGTGTAGAGGCCCGATGCACGGGCTCAATCACATTGGAAGTTGTCTTCGGATCGCCGGACAACTTCCGAAGCGAAGACTTGATCTTCGATATCATCCCCTTCCGCAGTGGTTAACACGCACTGCTCGGACGAACTGCATTTGCTCGATTCAATGCGGTGCCACAGTATGCTTATCTCAAATGCAAGATGCCCGGACCACGCGGTGTCATAGCATTCAATGGAAATACGGAGCGCTCCCTCCGTACCGAGGAGCACACCGCGGCCCTGGCGGCGGAAGTACAGAGTGGCCTTATCAAGCAGAATATTAATTCAGCAGCCAAGCTCCCGGACACTGTCAAACGAGTCTGGACTACTCCGCAGCATGACAGTCCAGCTTGTCAGGGGTTCGACTAGCAATTTGGCCTCCGTCCCAGTCCCGACCAAATGGCAGCGTACATACCGCGCGTACGCAAGTACGCACTCAAGATACCATGGGCAGAGATAGAGGCATAACTCGATTGTAGTCCATCATACGGCTCGACCTTACCTGGACACACATACTTTACCTTTTTCTTTTTATCCTTTTCAGGTTCCTTTTACACAGGCCCCTCACGACGGCCTGATCATCGACCCTTTCGAAGGACGGATGTACCAAGGCGGCAAGCAGCATAGACGCGTGGTGGAATATCTAGGTGGTCTTCTTGACGACCACTCTACCTGTTTTCAGGACCGGCACGCAGCTCCCCATTGGCCTCGGCATGTTAAATAGCCATGTTGCTTATCGCACTATTTGTACAAATACGCTTTGACGTATCAATCAAATTATAATGGAAACAGTTTGCGGCCCAACTTATGTGGCACTAGCTTACTACTTCCTTTTATTTCGCTATTCTTATCAATTGCACCTGTACATTTTGGTACGACTTAATTCGCCAGGGGCTTCATTGCGCTCCATATGATGGCAACAAGTCCGAACACTTTTTACAAGTATAGTTCAGCGCCCCGAATATAGCATCATATGCATCGGCTCTGAATCATGTCTTTTGTCAATAGTTGGGTTGCCCGGCTCCTTCGCTTGCTACCATACGTTCCGTCCTATCGGCTAGGGTAGTAAAGGGAGAACTACTGCGATTGTGTTTCTAGTTCATTCGGATAAACACCTCAGTAGAGGAAGCCGAAAACTGACTGTCATAATGTGGCGAGAGCTGGTCAGCTATTTCGAGGCTAAAAATCTATTGCGATTTTTTTCGCATTATGCGATGGATCGGCCTCCACCCGATCAGGTGTCTATAGCACCCTAATCCGGATTAACAAATACTAACTAGGGGTTGCGCCTACACTCCTATTGTCAAACTCCTATGGCTAAGTGAGGGTGATAAAGCCACATAGTCCGATTTCCTGGTTCGCTGCGCTAAACACCTCCTTCAAGGACCAAACTCTTGGATCAAGTGTGTTTAGGTTCCAACCCGAGCACCCCCGTACCACCTACGTGGGGGATGAAGCCGACGACTGGCCAACTCTCAGATTTAATACACAGCCGCACATGAGGGGATATTTTCACGCAACAAACAAGCAATATATTGCATATAGGCTATGTTCCATAATACAGGACTAGATAACATGAATGTATTACTCAAAGATAATGTCTTTCGCACACTGGCCCTCCACAATGCGGGATCCCTCTAGGACATTATCAAAATACCACTCGGACGTGCGGTGCTCCTTGCCCATGGGGGGTCCCTCGGCCGCGAGCTTAACGGTGTTCATCTTCGCCCAGTGCACCTTGACACGGGCGAAGGCCATCCACGCACCTTCGATGTAGACCGACCGCTTGATGGCATCAAGCCGAGGGCAGGCATTGACCAGCCACTTCATGAGCCCGAAGTAGCTACTGGGTATGGCTTTGGCAGGCCATAGACGGATCATCAAATCCTTCATGGCCAACTCAGCCACCCTATGCAGCTCGATCATCTGTTTTAGCTGATCACAAAAGGGCACTAGATGCTCCGGCACAAGGTATTGCGACCAGAACAGCTTCTCCATTGAGCTCCCCTCTTTGGCTCGGAAGAACTCCGCAGCATCAGCAACACTACGCGGCAAATCCACAAACGCTCCTGGAGAACTCCAAATTTGGGTCAGTAAGAGGTACCTTTTCTTCACAAATTTGCTCTGCATAATAAAGGTCTTACCCGCCGTGATCTTCTTGGCCTCCTGGATTTCCTGGAGGGGGTCGTGGGCTTCAACTCGGGCCTCTTGTGTGCTTCGGCGGGCCTTAGCAAGTTCGGACTCTTGGTCCGTAATCTTGCGCTCCAAGGACTCGCATTTCTTTACGGCATCCTGGAGCTCCTGCTGGACCTCCCCGACCCTCTCCTCGTGCTTCTTGCGGGCGTCTTGTTCCTTCGCCGCTCTCTTTTGGGCCTCGGCCAGCGCATTCTTGAGGGACTCCACCTCAGTCGCAGCTCCTATGAAATACCATGATTACATGATCAACACGAACTATTCATATATTTCTAGATATGAATAGGCCATGGCATACCTTGCTTGTCTTCTAGTTGTTTTTTCACAAGGCCGAGCTCTTCCTCGGCCCGATCTAGACTCTGCTTCAGTTTGGAGACTTCGGCAGAATGGGAGGTCGCAGCTAGCATCGACGCCTGCTTGTTCACATAGACATGTATGGTTAGTCTCCTATGAAAATTATTTGATCCTCTGTCCGGCTTTTTCGGACACCGGACAAAGTCTCAGGGGCTACTATCAATATTACGGCATTATTTTTGTATAATTATGTCACATACCTTGAAGCCTGTTAGAAGGTTGGCGCAGGCTTCGGTCAGTCCGCTCTTGGCAAACTGCACCCTCTTAATCACCATACCCATAAAGATACGACGTTCCTCCACAATGGAAGCACCTCGCAGCGCTTCCAATAGAGTATCCGGTGCCTCTGGATGGACAGAGGTCACCGACGGGATAGGCGGACCTCCTTCTTTCAAAGGAAGCTGCTTACCTGATTCCAGAGATGTACGGGTCTCGGGAATAGTATTCAGCTGGGGGCCGAATTGGATGTGGCCCCCATCACCAGTTGCCAGGGGGGTCTGCTCCCCCATGTGTCTGGCAGCCGAGGTATCACCTTCAGGCGCCATCGCGGCGATATCCTGTGCTTCTCCCCGGCTTGGGACGGTCCTTTGGGACAACACTTTGGTGTCGTCCGTAGCCTTGGGGGAGAAGGCCAGCGGCGGCGACCCACTGTCCATCACATTGGGATCCAGCGAATTCCCCGAAGATGAGGATCGCTGGGGGTGGGCGTGAGCCGGACTGCAGCGCATGGTTTAACATGTTAAATACCACGAAGTAAAGGAGCTGGATATATATGTGCATAAGTGCCTTGGAGTACTTACGATTCGGCCAGGGGCTTATCCCTGGGGCGCCACTCGGAGCTGCTAGCCTCCGCCTCCAGATTTGTGGAGGCTGCCCTTTTCTTCCTCCCCCCTCAAGGGGAGAATTGCTTTCCTCCTCCTCCTCATCATCCTCGACGGGGGAGGAGTGGGTTTTGGTTTCTTTGGACGCTGCATCCGAAGTACCTTTACAGCGGAGACCCCTTCTGGTCTCCTTGGCCTTCTTCTTGGCCTCCTTCTCCGGCGCCTGGTATGGTGCCAGAACCAGCATCTTCGTCAGAAGTGGGATAGCTGGGTTTTCAGGCAGCAGAGCCGGACACTGGATCCGCTCCGCCTTCTTTGTCCAGCCCTGAAAAGACAAGCGGAGAAGCTTAGAGTTCTTCCTTGAATATATAGCTGGAGTATACACCTGGAAATACAAAAAACTTACTGGACTAGCTGGATGGGTCAGATTGTACCCACGGTCCTCGGTCGTCTCCGGCCACGTCTCATTGGCCTTGAATAGCACCTTCCAGAGATCTTCGTGCGTGGCATCGAAGAATCATTGCAGGGTCTGGTGCTTGGCCGGATCGAACTCCCACAAATGGCAAGCCCGGCGTTGGCAAGGAAGGATTCGGTGAACAAGCATCACCTGGATCATGTTGACGAGCTTGATGTTCTTGTCCAACATGCTCTTAATGCGCATCTACAGCGGTGTCATCTCATCTGACGAAGACCAGTCCATGCCCTTCTCTAGCCAGGAGGTGAGCCGCATCGGGGGCCCGGACTTAAATTCGGGAGCCGCGGCCCAGGTGGTGTCCCGGGGCTCTGTGATATAGAACCACTGCTGTTGCCACCCTTTGACGGTCTCCAGAAAGGTACCTTTGGGCCATGTGACGTTGGACAACTTGCTCACCATAGCGCTTCCATAGTCTGCGTGTTGACCACCCACCACCTTCGGCTTCACACTGAAGGTCTTCAGCCATAATCCAAAGTGAGGTGGGATGCGAAGGAAGGCCTCGAAAATTGATACGTCCATTTTGCATCATGCTTTTATATCAATATTTATTGCAATATGGGCTGTTATTACACATTATATCTCAATACTTATGGCTATTCTCTCTTATTTTACAAGGTTTACCATGAAGAGGGGGAATGCCGGCAGCTGGAATTCTGGCTGGAAAAGGAGCAAACGTTGGAAACCTATTCTGCACAACTCCAAAAGACCTGAGACTCTACGAAACAACTTTTTGGATTTAATAAGGATTTATGGGCAAAACAAATAGGCTAGGGGGCCCACACCCTGTCCAGGAGACATGGGGCGCCCCCCCCTAGGGCGCGCCCCCCTATCTCCTGGGCCCCCTGGTGGGCCTCCGACGTCCATCTTCTGCTATATCATCACTTTCCCTCTGGAAAAAATCGTGGGCAAGCTTTCGGGACGAAACTCTGCCGCCACGAGGCGGAACCTTGGCGGAATCAATCTAGGGCTCTGGCGGAGCTGTTCTGCCGGGGACACTTCCCTCCGGGAGGGGGAAATCATCACCAACGTCATCACCAACGATCCTCTCATCGGGAGGGGGTCAATCTCCATCAACATCTTCACCAGCACCATCTCCTCTCCAAACCCTAGTTCATCTCTTGTATCCAATCTTGTATCAAAACCACAAATTGGTACCTGTGGGTTGCTAGTAGTGTTGATTACTCCTTGTAGTTGATGCTATTTGGTTTACTTGGTGGAAGATCATATGTTCAGATCCTTTATGCATATTATTACCCCTCTGATTATGAACATGATTATGCTTTGTGAGTAGTTACGTTTATTCCTGAGGACATGGGTGAAGTCTTGCTATTAGTAGTCATGTGAATTTGGTATTCGTTCGATATTTTGATGAGATGTATGTTGTCTCTCCTCTAGTGGTGTTATGTGAACATCGACTACATGACCCTTCACCATTATTTGGGCCTACAGGAAGGCATAGGGAAGTAATAAGTAGATGATGGGTTGCTAGAGTGACAGAAGCTTAAACCCTAGTTTATGCGTTGCTTCGTTAGGGGTTGATATGGACTAATATGTTTAATGTTGTGGTTAGGTTTACCTTAATACTCCTTTTTGTAGTTGCGGATGCTTGCAATAGGGGTTAATCATAAGTGGGATGCTTGTCCATGTTAGGGCAGTACCCAAGTGCTGGTCCACCCACATATCAAATTATCAAAGTACCGAACGCGAATCTTATGAACGTGATGAAAACTAGCTTGACGATAATTCCGAATGTGTCCTCGGGAGCTCCTTCTCCATTATTAGAATTTGTCCAGGATTATCCTTTGCTACATAAAGGATTGGGCCACCTTGCTGCACTTTATTTACTTTTTGCTCGTTACTATTTATCTTATCACAAAACTATCTATCACCTACTATTTCAGTGCTTGCAGAGAAAACCTTATTGAAAACCGCTTATCATTTCCTTCTACTCCTTGTTGGGTTCGACACTCTTACTTATCGAAAGGACTATGATAGATCCCCTATACTTGTGGGTCATCACACATGACAATAAATGCCAAGATGTTGAGGAAGGAGTTTGGGGCCAGATCATGGAAATCCATCCCGTAGTAGAACATGAGTCCGCGGACGAAGGGATGAAGGGGAAATCCTAACCCGTAGACAAAGTGAGAGATGAATACCACCCTCTTGTTAGGCTCTGGGGTGGGGATGATCTGCCCCTTGGTTGGAAGCCGGTGGGCGATTTCCTGGGCCAAGTACCCCGTCTCCCGGAGCTTCGTGATGTCCTTCTCCTTGACGAAGGAGGCCATCCACTTGACCTGTGCTCTAGATGCGGACATGGTTGGAGTGCTTTGTGGGGGCAGAAAGGATGGAAGCTTGGGAGCTAGAGCCCGAAAGCAGATGGGCGGAGAATTGGAAGAAGGCATGGGTGAAAGGGTGAATCCTTATCTCTTTATAAGGGCAGTGAGTATCAAGCGCCTCCCCATTCACCTTAAAACTCGCCTATTCCCCAAGGACCATGCACACGGAGCGGTTGTGTTACCCACACCCGTATTGATGAGAATCCCGTGATAAGGGGACACGATCTCTGCTTTGACAAGATGTGCCAATAGAAACCGCATCTCGAAACATGGAGTGGGAGGCTAAAAAAACGGATCGAAATAATAACCGTGCAGAGACGTGGCGTCTCACTACAAAAGATGTCAGTAGATGGGACTTGTTAATATTATACTATTTGCAGCTATATGTGGAGCTTGTTTTGCAGAGCCGAACACGTTTTCTGTGTTCGAGGACTATTTTGAAGTATTCGGAGGAGGAACCCGCCTTGCAATGTCGAAGACAATCTGCATGCCGGACACATCATCATTGAAGCCTGGTTTAGGGGCTACTGAGGGAGTCCTGGATTAAGGGGTCCTCGGGTGTCTGGCCTGTGTGATATGGGCTAGACTGATGGGCCATGAAGATACAAGACAGAAGACTGCCTCCCATGTCCGGATGGGATTCTCCTTTGCGTGGATGGCAAGCTTGGCATTCGGATATGAAGATTCGTTCCTCTGCAAACCGACTCTATACAACCCTAGGCCCCTCTGGTGTCTATATAAACCGGAGGGTTTAGTCCGTAGAGGCAATCATAATCATACATGCTAGACATCTAGGGTTTAGCCATTACGATCTCGTGGTAGATCAACTCTTGTAATCCTCATATACATCAAGATCAATCAAGCAGGAAGTAGGGTATTACCTCCATCAAGAGGGACCGAACCTGGGTAAACATCGTGTCCCTCGTCTCCTGTTACCATCGACCTTAGACGCATAATTCAGGACCCCTACCCGAGATCCGCCGGTTTTGACACCAACAGTGTATAAGGGCGTGGTTAATACTTAATAGTATAGCCAACTATTGACTATAAGAAAGTGCCATGTCATCTGTATCCAACATGTATAACAATGGATACTCAAAAACTAATACTTGAAGATCATTTCTTGCAAAGCACAATAAGTGTTATTTCTTGTTGTTTCTTCACAAGTTTTGGATGCAGGTTGAACAGTTGAACGATTTTGTTTGCAAAAGATAGTTTTTTTATCTATTTCACCCGGATGTTTGTGAGCTCTAGAGATGAAATAAAATCCGAAGAAACCTATCGATACCCGTTACACATGAGATGACCCCCACATCCTTTGTCAAAATAAACAACTCCCCTATCAATGCATTTCACTCTTCCGTGCAACGCACGGGCACCTTACTATAGATTAGTATGACAAAAAATTGAACTAACATTATATATAGTACGATAAATGTTGATGCATGTCACCTAAAATTATATCATTGAAAACTATGTTCAAATACGAATCCAATGACATCGTTTTTGTTGACATGCACTAACATTTTGTCAGTTAAATCTTCAGTCAAATTCAATGGGGGATAAACCACGACCGATGTAGTACTAGTGTAGAGGGCGGCGTTGCACGGGAGTCTCACCCCGCTCGTGGCGCAGCAGTAAAGCCGTCATATCACAAAACCCAACTACTCCCAGTAATAAGTGGCGTGGTAAAATAAACGGACAAGCAACCAACACATCCCTCCATATTTTTTGCATTTCATCTCTCTGCATTTACTTTCTCTGGTTCATCTCGCACACTCGATCCCTAGCTACTACTCCTAGTATCCCAAGCTACTACTCCTAGGGTGTTGGGGATATAACTACTGAGTATAAACCGCCCAGGTAGGGCCGGGTTATACCTGTAACAAGTCATCCATATTGAAGCCCATGAAGACTGTAAGTGCATCTAGTGCCACCCCTAGTTGGTTTTGGAGTATTGACGACAAAGTTGGTTGAGGGACTAATGCATTTGTGAGAATTGCAGGATAACGCAGGTAGTGTCCCTCATTGATTCGGTTTACCTACCGGAGATGACCCCTAAAAATGTATGAAGACATTGAAGACAATGGTGGTATGAGAAGATATTCATATTGAAGACTATGACATGAGAAGACATTGCGTGAAGACTGTGGAGCGCGAAGACTGTGTGGTTTCGTTGTTTCCTTTTCTTCTTTGTTGAGTCATAGGAAGCACCGTACTGTTAAGTGGGTCCAAGTGAACTAAGTCAGAGTGACTGAAGTGATGCTCAACCCAAATCCTATGTCTTCGAGCAAAGACAACGAGAGCAAATCTTATCCAGAGGTGGATGAGTCAGCTTTGCTTGTAGCCCAAGTAAAGTTGACGTGTGTGTTTGAAATCTGACCGTTGGAACACGTGTCAGTTCCTTAGTGACCCAGGGTCATTTCGGACAAATTAGGTCGGGTTTCCTTGTGGCTATAAATAGCCCACCCCCTACACCATAAATTGGTGGCTGCTCAGAGTTAGTGCACGGCTTTTGTCGCTTGAGAGCAACCCACCTCAAAGCATTTGAGAGAGAGAAATCCTTGCGAGGACAAAGCCCAAACACCCAGAGTCAAAGAGTGTTAGGCATCACTGAAGTCTTTCTGTCTGTGTGACCCGAAGACTTATTACACTTGAGGACTGTGAATCCTCCAGCCGGTTAGGCATCGCGTTCTGAGCATCCAAGAGTCATTGTGGATCGCCGGTGAACGAAGTCTGTGAAGGTTCGGAAGTCTACCTTGAAGACTTACCAGAGTGATTGGGCGAGGACTGTGTGTCCTTAGTTCAAGGAGAATACGGTGAGGACTTGGTGTCCTGAGCTGCGTGCTCAGTGACTGGGTGTCCGGGACTGTGTATCCTCGAGTTTAAATACTCAGCTGCTCCAACCAGACGTACAGTTGTCACAGCAACTGGAACTGGTCCAACAAATCC
This sequence comes from Triticum aestivum, assembly GCF_018294505.1. Taxonomy (NCBI): domain Eukaryota; kingdom Viridiplantae; phylum Streptophyta; class Magnoliopsida; order Poales; family Poaceae; genus Triticum; species Triticum aestivum. The sequence continues at coordinate 201,571,307 of NC_057795.1, forward strand.
TGTGTTTTCAACAAATGACTGGTTCTATCCTCCCTCTCCCTTTACTTAGTGTTTGTCTTCATGAAGTCATTACCTATTTGCCGTACCTGTTTGACTTCATTGTTTGACTACTATCGTTTGTTGGCTTCATACTATCTTCCATCCTGATCCTTACTACCTAGTTGCTATTAGTCTTTGTACTTTCACATTATCGCATACTTGACTATGGCTTGCTTAGTGTAGTTTATCTTCCGCTACATATCAATTAGGTCATTTCTATTGTTTGTCTTTGAAACTTCCATGTTTTGAAGACTTTCATAAAAATCGCCTATTCACCCCCCTCTAGTCGATAACTAGCACTTTCAATTGGTATCAGAGCAAGGTACTCCCTTGTTCTGTGTGATTCGGTTTAACCACCTGGAGTTTCAGCTATGTCGACTGCAGGATTGAGGAACATATCTTGTCCCACCTTTGACGGTCATGAGTATCCCCGATGGAAGGCCATGATGAAGAAGCGACTCATGTCCATGGATAGCGAACTGTGGGCCGTCACTGAGATTGGCCTCACTGATCTATGCAAGATGGCGGAGGCCGATGACATTCACAAGTACACTCTATTGAACCTTACGGCGAAGGATATCATCTGCTCTCATCTGTCCCGAAATCAGTTCAGGAATGTTATGCACCTCAATCACGCGAAGTTAATGTGGGACCGGCTTTCTGAGGTCTATGAAGGTCATCGCACTCGTCATGATCCATGGTTTTAGGACTACAAGGAGTCTCTTAAGGAGATGACCTTTGCGCCTGAATTATCATCATCCTCATCATGCCACATGGCAAGGGGTGATAAGGTAACTGAATGCTATCTCTCTGAATCTAGCGATGATGAATCAGGTGATGAATTTGGCCCCAGTTATGACAAGCTTGCTTCCCTTGCCACTAAACAGCAAAGAATCTTGGAAAAGGTTCAAGACATGCTTAGTAAGAGCGATGATATGTTGGGTGAAGAAATGGATCAGTCAAAAGCTTTGGCTGATAGTCTTCAGAGACTTCATGTCAAGTTTGACGCCCTTCAAGATCAACATAATGCTCTCTTATCTGATCATGAGAAGCTTTCTTCTGAATGTCTTCAAAGAAAGCTAGACCTTGAAAAGATAAGAGTGGATTATGAAGATCTTCAGAAGGAGCGTGATTCATTACTTGCTCAACAAATTAGCGTTACACAGAATGGATTTGAACCACCATGTCTAAAATGCATTGAGCGTGATAACGCTACATCTGTTGCTGAATGTTCCACTACTGCTACTGTTTCATTGTCTTCAACTACTGATGTGGTTACTAACCCCTCTGCGGAGGATACCACTACTATTGCTGATGAAAATGCTAGGTTGAAGACATTGCTTGAAACAGGGATGTACAAAAGTTTGAAGGGACATCAAACACTTTGCGATGTCCTCAAAAAGCAGATTTTAAACCGAAACCCTAGGAAAGAGGGTGTTGGGTTCGAGAGGAAAATGAATGCTAATGGTTCCTACTGGAAGCCTGAGCAGTATCCCAAAACCACTTGGGTTGCTGCAAAGGAACCTTCAGTGGATCCATCCACTTTATCTGGATTTACCTGTGCTAATCCTATTATCATTGATGAATCCTTTGATGAAAACTATAAAGTGTTCAAAAATCAGAATGGTGAAGTGTTTGCCAGGTATATTGGTACTAACTGCAGGAATGGACCTCCTATGAAGAAGATCTAGGTTCCCAAAAGCTGCCTTGAGAATCTTCCAGTGAATGTCATCATGACACCACCAGGGAAGAAGACAAACCCCAGACCAAAGGCATCATATGGTCCAATGGCTTCATACGAACACAGGACTCACTTGAGTCACCCTAACGTCAATGTTTTGCAGGGAAATCATACTCAGACTCATGAATATGAGCATGTGTCTTCAAACCGCTATGTTCATAGAACTAAGAACTTTTCTGCTTATTCACATGAGTATCATTCATCTCCTGCAAGGCTATTTGCTAGGGCTTCAAAGCCGAAATTCTCAGATGCTGCACTTAGACTCATTGCTTCTAAGCCACCCCTGGTGGTGAAGAAGAATTAACTCTCTTTTGCAGAATGTGGTCTCCAGCCAACAATCAAAGGCGTCCGATATTATTGCTGGGGACCTAAAACATAAAGGGACGCATGATAAAATGACTTACTATGTATTCCACATATGAATCTCTTATCTGTCATACTGTGTGTTCTAATCTTAATCTAAGCTGTGATAATCCTAGTGTGCGTCAAATGCTTATGCTTCACAACATACCTTGTGAAGCCTATCCTCCTAACTGCACTGTAGGGCATGTCACCAAAAGATTCAGAATGGATTATTGACAGCGGATGCACTAATCATATGACTGGTGATTGAAGTCTTCTCATGGACTCAACCTTACGTCCATCCGACAAGAGTCAAATCACATTTGCTGACACTGGTAAAAGCAAGGTATTGGGTCTAGGTAGAGTTGCAATCTCTAGGGATCAACACATGGATAAAGTGATGCTTGTTGAATCCCTTGGGTTCAACTTAATGTCTGTCTCAATGCTTTGTGACTTAAACATGATTGTGCTATTTGGAAAATATCGTTGCCTTGTACTAATGGAATCTGACAAGTCTCTAGTCTTTGAAGGATATAGGAAAGATGATCTATACATGGTAGATTTCTTAGCAGGACCACAACTTGCCGTATGTCTTCTCAAAAAAGCTTCAGAATGCTGGCTCTGGCATCGAAGGCTAGGACATGCTGGCATGAGGAACTTACACTCACTCGTCAAGAAGAAGCATGTCATTAGCATCGAGGATGTCAAGTTCAAGAAAGATCATTTGTGTGGTGCCTGTGAAGCTGGAAAGATGACAAGGGCAAAGCACCCCTCGAAGACAATCATGACAACATCTCAACCCTTCGAGTTGTTACACATGGACTTATTTGGACCTACTCACTACTCCACCCTCACAACAACTGCTTGTCTCTATGGCTTCGTCATTGTTGATGACTACTCAAGATACACATGGGTTCATATAATTCTCTACAAGACTGAAGTGCAAGATGTCTTCAGGCGCTTCGCCAATTGAGCAATGAACAATTATGGTGTGAAGATCAAGCATATCAGAAGTGACAATGGCACTGAATTCAAGAACATAGGACTTGATATGTATCTGGATACAATGGGAATCACTCATGAGTTCTCTGCTCCATACACACCTCAGCAAAATGGCATCGTTGAGCGCAAAAACAGAACCCTCATTGAGATGGCTTGAACAATGCTAGATGAATACAAGACACCAAGAAAGTTCTAGCCTGAAGCTATTGATACAGCATGTCACATCATCAACCGTGTCTACATCCATAAGCTTTTGAACAAAACATCCTATGAGCTCCTTACTGGCAAGAAGCCAAATGTCAGTTACTTTAGAGTATTTGGAGCTAGATGCTGGATCAAGGATCCCCATCACAAGTCAAAATTTGCACCTAAGGCTCACGAAGGCTTCATGCTTGGCTATGGAAAGGACTCACACTCCTACAGAGTCTTCAACCTCTTTATCTACAAGATCGTCGAAACTGTGGATGTGAGATTTGATGAAACCAATGGTTCACAAAGAGAACTCCTGCCAAGTACACTAGATGAAGCTCCTCCAAGCGAATCTATCAAGCTGATGGGAACTGGCGAAATCATGCCTTCTGAAGCACAGCCTGAAGAGGAACTTATCATCTCTGCACCAAATCAACCTGAAGACAATGCTCAGACCGAAGACAATCCTCCCAATGATGACAATGATCAGCAAGAGCAAAGTCTTCATCCTGTTCATCCTCGTGTTGCAAATGAAGTACAAATCGAGAAGATAATTGACAGCATCAATGCGTCTGGTCCGCTTACTCGCTCAAGAGCAACACAGCTAGCAAACTTCTATGGGCACTTTTCATTTGTGTCAATATCAGAACCCAAGAAAGTTGCTGAAGCTTTTATGGAACCTGAATGGATTCAAGCCATGCAAGAAGAACTTCAACAGTTCAAGCTGAACAATGTTCGGGAACTTGTCAAGCGACCTGACCCTCGCAAGCATAACATTATTGGAACAAAATGAATATATCGAAACAAGCAAGATGAGCATGGTCAAGTCGTCAAAAACAAAGTACGTCTTGTGGCTCAAGGATATACTCAAGTTGAAGGAATTGACTTCGATGAAACATTTGCTCCCGTTGCTAGGCTTGAAGCTATTCGCATACTGCTAGTCTATGCTAATCATCACAACATCTTGCTATATCAAATGGATGTGAAGAGTGCATTTCTCAATGGCAAGATTGAAGAAGAAGTATATGTCGCTCAACCACCTGGCTTTGAAGATCCAAAACATCCTGATATGGTGTACAAGCTAAACAAAGCACTGTATGGCCTCAAACAAGCTCCTCGCGCATGGTATGATACGATCAAAGACTTCCTGAAGAGCAAAGGCTTCAAACCAGGATCCCTCGATCCCACACTCTTCACGAAGACATATGATGGTGAACTGTTTGTGTGCCAAATATATGTGGATGACATTATCTTCCGCTGCACCAACCAGAAGTATAGTGATGAGTTTGGATACATGATGCAAGAGCAATATGAGATGTCCATGACGGGAGAACTGAAGTTCTTCCTTGGTCTTCAAATTCGTCAGCAAAGCAATGGCATCTTCATATCTCAAGAAAAATACCTCAAAGATTGTCTAAAGAAGTTTGGAATGGAAGACTGCAAAGGCTACACGACGCCAATGCCAGCCAAACACCACCCTGGTCCCGACGGCAATGGTAAAGAGTTCGATCAAAAGGTATACCGCTCCATGATTGGTTCTTTACTTTATTTATGTGCATCTAGGCCAGATATTATGCTTAGTGTTTGCATGCGTGCTCGATTCCAAGCGGCACCAAAGGAATCACATCACTTAGCTGTGAAGCGAATTCTTCGATATTTGGCTTACAGCCCAACACTCGGATTATGGTATCCCAAGGGCTCAAAATTTGTTTTGATTGGATTCTCGGATGCTGATTATGCCGGTGACAAAGTGGATCGCAAGTCTACATCAGGCACATGTCACTTTCTTGGTCGATCACTTGTCTGTTGGTCTTCAAAGAAGCAGAATTGTGTATCACTCTCAACTGCTGAATCTGAATACATTGCTGCTGGATCCTGTTGTGCTCAGCTTCTATGGATGAAGCAAACTCTCAAGGACTATGGCATCAACCTGAAACAAGTACCTCTCTTCTGCGACAACGAGAGTGCCATCAAGATAGCCAACAATCCAGTCCAACACTCGAAGACAAAGCACATTGAAATTCGTCATCACTTTCTCAGAGATCATGTCATGAAGAAAGATATCGATATCATTCACGTCAACACTGAAGAGCAACTGGCAGATATCTTCACAAAGCCCTTGGATGAGAAAAGGTTTTGCAAGTTACAGTGTGAGCTAAATATCTTGGAATCCTCTAATGTCCTGTGATCAGGCACACATCCTAACACTTATGCATGTTGATGACTTAGATGTGCAACACACAAAGTAATGTATATCTTCAATCAATGAAGATTTACACTCTGAGTGTGAATACATTAACATGGAATTTGACTTCGGAGCGCCACGATAATTGTGCGCCGTGTCTGGGTCTAATACTTCCTATACGGTGGGTAACGCCACCACCAAATTTCTCTATTTGAAGTGTTTCACTCATGGCGTTATTTTGCAAAGACTTCGCATTTGGTTTGTATTCAGTTTCAATTTATCTTCATGATTTTCTGCACTTTGATGATTTGATTTCTTTCTGATATATATATGAATATACTCGTGTTCTGTCCTCTACATCATTCACTTATAGCTATGTCCTCAAGTTGAATCTTCTGAACTAAGTGAATGTGATCGGACCCTAACCTCTCTATGCTTTCTATCTCAAACTCTATCTGTCCAAATCATATGCATTCTATTGAAATTGTCGAATGTCTTCTCTGCGTCCTAGTCAGCAGCAGGCAAAGAGACAAACATTAAATTTGTTTTAAATGACTTATATTTATTGTTGAAATCCGGAGAAGCGAGAACAACTCTCCGACATGCCTGGCGGGCATGGGAACGTGGGACAACTCTGAGTATGTTGCATGCTTGCCACATGCCCCTCAGATGTGAACCGCCAGGGGCACCAGCGTAATTGCGTTGTGCCGCTCACCTACTTATAAATACTTGTCCCATGCGGTAAAGAAATCCTTCTTCCACCTCTCCACCTCGTCAAAACCCTAGCGCCACCACTAACTCTCGACGACGCCGGCGACAAAGCGCTTAGCTGCCGCGACTTCTCCGACGCCGTCCTCACGCCGGCCGCGGACATCGTCCTCTCCGCCATCGCGTAGGTGTCCTCCGTCGCCAAGTTAGGGCACGGTGGGCTGAACTGCTCGGTCTCCTATTCATCCCATCTAGCAGTTCTTCGTGCGGTAATTATAACTCTATTTTTACCACCTTTTTGATCTTCAAGATTCATCCTGTTTACCGAAAGTGGTTTCTGCCTATTCAATGTTAGATCTATTCTGTCTGCATCTCATACTGCCTAGTCAATTCACTTAGATTTCCTGTCTAGTTTGATTCCTCACTTGTACTTATTCACGGATTGGTACAAATCTGGAACCAACTCACCTATATAAGTGAATGTCTTCGCATCATGAGGTCAATGTCTTCAAACTGATTTATCTTCAAAATCTTCTAAGAATGCATATGACCTCTTCCCCTTCCCTCGCATCTTTAATGCTGTCACAGGTACATGTCCGTGGGAGAATCCCTTGGTTCTCATAGTCTACATTCGTTTGCAGAATACTTACAGCATCATATCAATTCTCCTGAAGCCAGTTCCTGCTTGACCAGCAAGCGTAAGTCTCTGAAGCCTATGAACGTGTTGAAGCCATTCAGTTTCAAGTTCATGGCTGCAGAAAAATCAGCAAGGAAGGGTGGCAGACAGCGCAGAGAAGGAACATCCAAAGATCTGCTTGATGACCTAGCAAAGCTCTACAAGACAGATCCTGAAGAGACTTATCATCCGCGCAAGACACAAATCCAATGGATTCGATGCTATTGGGCTGAAGAATGGTTCAAGTACAAATTCGTGACCAAGGAATATGCAGAGAAGAATGCTATCAAGAGTCCTTGGGGCGATATTCTCTATCGAGGCCTTCAACCCAAGAATAGAGCTGAAGCTATTGGACAAGAATTCTATCCTTGCATGGTCTGTGGACCTCAGCCTGAGAATGCCGATCCCACATCATTACTCTGGTGTCGTGATGATGCTCTCTTCAAGCGCAACTTCCAGCACACAAAGGCTTCGGCCAAGGAAAACAAGAAGTCATTGGGATTAGACTTCAACCCTGGTCCCTCTGCTCCTCGTGCTGACGGCTCTCGTGATGCAGAACCTAATGTCATCGGCCCCTTCTCTAACCTTGACGGCCTCATCACCTACATCTTGGTTCAGGGTGCCAGAGTAGATCATTCTGATAATGATGCTGACACTGATGAAGCCCCAGCTCCTCCTCCGAATCCGCAGAAGCAAAAGAAGCTAAAGGCTTCTAAATCAGCACCTCCGAAAGCTTTACGTGCGAAGCCTCTGGCCACTGCACCTCCTGAAGCCAGTGTGCAGTCTGAAGATCAATCCCGTATCTCCAAGAAGACGGGGAAGAAAAAGCAACTTGTCAGGCATACTGATCAAGCCTTGACTCCTGCCGCCATTCTGCGCGAAGAACCCATTGATCTATTGAGTGATGAAGATCTTGCTGATGATGCCCTTGAGCAACTGATAAAGAGCAAGGAAGAAGCAGAAATCTTCAACAACTTGCCTCTCTTTGATGTGGCAATCATCCATAACTTCATTGATGAGTGGTTCGACACCCCCAATCTAAGCTTTGAAGATTTGCCGCTTCCCATTGGCCTCAGCGTCTCTTTCAATGGCGCCATTGCTTCTGAGCTAGCTCTTGCTCAGCGCATCGTTGAGCTGAAGAACAAAATTGATTATGACAAGGCTCAATTCAAGAAGCATGTGGCAAAGCTCAGTGTTCAAGACGTCAGAAACTTCAAGGTCATGCTGCATGAGCTTAAAGAAGCTTTTCTGAAGAAGCACCAAGAAGCTCAAGGCTCTCGCGAGCGCATGAAGAGTTTGGCTGATAAGTGTGTGCTTGCCTACAATGAGGCTGAGAAGCACAAGTCACTTGTCTGTCCTGGCATTGACCCCGGGATGGCTGCAAAGAAAAAGAAGAAGCTTCCTGCTGACCAGCCTGCACCTTCAAGCCAAGAAGCCCCTCGCATTATCTTCCCAAGCAGCATGACTGGCTCGAAGCCAAAGGTCACCACAACCGCTTCAGAACAGAAGAAGACGAGGGCTGCCGAGGCTGAAGCCAGAAAGAGGAAGAATACTGAAGCCTCTGATGCCGCTCCCTCCAAGAAGAAGCACAAGACCAAGAAGACTAGGGATGCTCCCACAGAGCCCTTAGTTGTTGAACCCATTTTAGTGGTTCGCCTTGCGTCAGAACATCAAGAAAGAAGGATGATAGTTCATGAGCCTGCTTACACAGAGGCTCATGAAGCTGAAGATATTCCAACAGCTGAACCCACCGCTGCTAAATACATTGGTCATGATGATAATGTTGAAGATGATGAAGTTCTTCCTCAGATCGAACACAACATGGTATCATCGCCTGTTCTTATGAACAGCAAACTCATTAGCATTGGTCGTCCTCTGACACCAATTTCTCAGGATGCATCGTGGGCTGATCACCCACAGCAACAAGACTCCCCAAGTACTCCCGAACAACAACAACAACAAGCTACACCACCCATGCAAGAAGAAGATGAAGACTTTGAGGCCCAGCTAACTCCATCTCCAAAGGCGTTGCCAGCACTTCGCAGGCTTCGCAAAGGACAAAGGCCTCAAGTCCCTCTGTCGAGCGTTCCAGAAGGAGAAGTGCAATGCCAACCTGTTGCACGTCAAGTATTTTCTGAACCCACTCCAACTGTGAATGTCTCCATGTCTGAAGCCCAAGCTGCTGAAGACATTCCGGCTGCATTAGCCGAAGAGAATCAAGAAGTCGTACGTGTCCCTACTCCCCCAGTTATTGAAGAAGCTATTCCTGATGTGAACGTGCCAGTGCCCGACCCTCCTGTTCATCAAGAGGAGGTTGAAAATGTTGAAGCTGCCACCACCAACGCCAATGAAGCCGATGACGTTGTCATGGCTGACGCTAATGTGGAGCTTGAACCAACCAGTGTGCCTGAAGCTAATGAGGCCACTGCGCTTGAAGCTAATGAGGCCACTACACATGAAGCTAATGAGGTAACTGCTCCCTAAGCACCTGTTGTGCAGCCTGAAGCCTCAACTGTTGCCACTGCTCCTGTTCCGCCACCAAGGCCTCATACAATTGAGCAAGCATACAGTCATGGTCAGCTAACCACTGTTCGATGGCCCATTCTGGTACCTCCGCCTACTGCCTCTGGACCTCAGTTTGATTATCATGTTGAGCATAAGCCTCAGGTCCAGAAGCCAAAGCCAAGACTGCCAAGGTTTCCATGTACTGCAAACTCACCAGGGTCCTTCAATGCAAATGGCTTCAAAAGCCAAAATACCTTCTTTGACAGCGCCAAGAACCCCTACTCCAAACCAAGGATATCATTAGATCGGTTCTGGAGCTATCAGCAGAGAAGCTATTACTCCTGTGTTCTATATGATCAAGGGCGCATTTTCCCTCATATGTGCCTTGACACTGAAGCCATTGCTGGACTGCCGTGCTTAGAAGAAGCACTTGATTGCTTTCATGATGCTGGTCTGCTCAACTTTGTGACAGACAAAGAACACTGGAATGAAGAGCTATTGCTTCAATTCTATGCTACTCTACACATTCGCGGCTACAATAGAGATATCAAGACATGGGTCCTCGAGTGGATGACTGGAAACATTCATCATGAAGCCAAAGCTCTTGACATCATTGAGCTTACAGGGCTAGCCACTCCTGGAGAGCTATATGAACCTGATTGTCAGCTACACCACAATGCATTGGAGAGCATCTTCCATAAGACAGAACCCAACTTGAGCCAGATGTTGAGCATGATGAAGCCCTTGCCATCTGACACTGGATATCCAATAGAGTTCTTTGTTGAAGACCTTGAGTATCTGCCACGCACAATATATCATATTATCATGCGAACTCTATGGCCTATCAAAGGACATTCATCAGCGGCCAAGCTTGAAGGAGCTATGAAGACTTTGGTCTTCTACATTCTCAATGGCATCATCTTCAATACTCAAGAATTCTTCATTAGGCAACTTGCTGCTTCTGGATCTGATCTGTCTGGTCTGAAGTTTTATGCTCCATGGGTCATGCGCCTCATCAAGCGACACTCATCTATCAACTATCAACCATCTGCTCGCAATCATCTGATCTTTTTACCAGAGGTTGATATGTCAGTTGAAGCCATATACTCTGACCCTGCCAAGAAGCCTCTTTGTCTTTAGAATGCCGAGAACCAAAGCTTCACTCAACCCATTAATGGTGTTCAAGCAGCAACACGAATCTATCCATTGGCTGGAAATACTCGTCTGCCTCATCGAGCACCTACTGAAGCCACTGAAAGCACCATTGCCCAAAGGCCTCGGAAGCGTTCTCGCGTTTTCAATGACCGAGAACTTCTTGTGGCCCTTCATCAGAAACAGGATAAACATCACTTTTGGCTCAAGAGACAGATGCAAAGCCTCTTGGTGGATGTCAATCGCATTCGAAACCTTGCCACCAAGAATGCATTTGTTGCTCATGAGACTTGCCGGCGATCATGGAAGAGCTTGACCCTGCTTAGTGCTGAAGCAGATCTTCAAGAAAATGGCTTCAATGAAAGATTCCAGTTTGACTCCACTCCTCCATGGACTGCTGTCCTACGTCGCACTCCATCTCTTGAAGACTCTAAATATTCTTCCTCCGTGGCAACTGTCAATGCCAGAGTGATCGATGATGAAGATGATGCTACTTTACCACCTCCTACTACTACACGCATCGACACTGCACCAAGTTCGTCTGCACCGCCAACCAACGACAATAACCCTGCTGCTTCACCTACTCATGAGGACGAGTAGATGCTCTATGTCTTCAAACCTTTTTGGTCCTTACTGACAAAAGGGGGAGAAGCGTATGAGTTGACAGTCTTCAAGCGGGTTCATATGGGCGGTTGCATTATATTTTGCCTCGTGCTTACAACTCTTGCCTTTTAAAACATTTGGTTCTTTGAGTTGTAACACCTAAACTTGATGGTCGTCTGCTACTTATTTGCTTTACTGTGATGCGATGATAAATTCCGCATGTGCGATGATAACTTCCGCACTTAGATCATTCTGCAGACGTCCATTTTTCATTATGAATGTCATTCTACTTGCTATATCATTTCATGCATGATGAATTATCTTCATAAGTTGAAGTGGATCTCCACAAGTACAACCTGCCATGTGCATTTGCATTCCAAAAGCAAATTACTTATATGCACATCTTCAGGGGAGCCCTTGCTACTTATGAAGACGGTTCCCTATCCTTTACAATTCACATACTTTATCCCTGTTGAAAACTTCAACCAGTTTGTCATCAATCACCAAAAAGGGGGAGATTGTAAGTGCATCTAGTTCCACCCCTAGTTGGTTTTGGAGTATTGACGACAAAGTTGGTTGAGGGACTAATGCGTTTGTGAGAATTGCAGGATAACGCAGGTAGTGTCCCTCATTGATTCGGTTTACCTACCGGAGATGACCCCTAAAATTGTATGAAGACATTGAAGACAATGGTGGTATGAGAAGATATTCATATTGAAGACTATGACATGAGAAGACACTGCGTGAAGACTGTGGAGCGCGAAGACTGTGTGGTTTCGTTGTTTCCTTTTCTTTTTTGTTGAGTCATAGGAACCACTGTACTGTTAAGTGGGGTCCAAGTGAACTAAGTCAGAGTGACTGAAGTGATGCTCAACCCAAATCCTATGTCTTCGAGCAAAGACAATGAGAGCAAATCTTATCCAGAGCTGGATGAGTCAGCTTTGCTTTTAGCCCAAGTAAAGTTGCCATGTGTGTTTGAAATCTGACCGTTGGAACACGTGTCAGTTCCTTAGTGACCCAGGGTCATTCGGACAAATCAGGTCGGGTTGCCTTGTGGCTATAAATAGCCCAACCCCTACACCATAAATTGGTGGCTGCTCAGAGTTAGTGCATGGCTTTTGTCGTTTGAGAGCAACCCACCTCGAAGCATTTGAGAGAGAGAAATCCTTGCGAGGACAAAGCCCAAACACCCAGAGCCAAAGAGTGTTAGGCATCACTGAAGTCTTTCTGTCTGTGTGACCTGAAGACTTATTACACTTGAGGACTGTGAATCCTCCAGCCGGTTAGGCGTCGCGTTCTGAGCATCCAAGAGTCATTGTGGATCACCGGTGAACAAAGTCTGTGAAGGTTCGGAAGTCTACCTTGAAGACTTACCAGAGTGATTGGGCGAGGACTGTGTGTCCTTAGTTCAAGGAGAATACGGTGAGGACTTGGTGTCCTGAGCTGCATGCTCGGCGACTGGGTGTCCGGGACTGTGTGTCCTCGAGTTTAAATACTCAGCCGCTCCAACCAGATGTACAATTGTCACAACAACCGGAACTGGTCCAACAAATCTTGTGTCTTCAACAAATGACTGGTTCTATCCTCTCTCTCCCTTTACTTAGTGTTTGTCTTCGTGAAGTCATTGCCTATTTGTCGTACCTGTTTGACTTCATTGTTTGACTACTATCGTTTGTTGGCTTCATACTATCTTCCATCCTGATCCTTACTACCTAGTTGCTATTAGTCTTTGTACTTTCACATTATCGCATACTTGACTATGGCTTGCTTAGTGTAGTTTATCTTCCGCTGCATATCAATTAGGTCATTTCTATTGTTTGTCTTCGAAACTTCCATGTTTTGAAGACTTTCATAAAAATCGCCTATTCACCCCCCCTCTAGTCGATAACTAGCACTTTCAAAGACAAGGAGTATGGCGCTTTACTATAGAGATTTAGAGGCTCGGGGCCCAAAGGCGGATTAGGCCCCATAGACATAAACCGCCATATACTGTGTAACTTGTGTTGTAAGATAGGGTAGAAACCAAGCCGGACATGTGTATGAGCCGGCCGGGATTCTGTAAACCGCCGGGCGTCAACCTGTGTATATAAAGGGATGACCCAGTGGCGGTTCAAGGACAAGAAACAACAACTCGAGAGCTAGGCAAAGCGGATTCGCTCCCTAGTCATCGAAACCCCATCAATTCCACCACAACTGGATCGTAGGCTTTTACCTTCACCGCAAGGGGCCGAACCAGTGTAAACTCCCCGTGTCCTTTGTCCGGTTTAACCCCTTTAAGCTAATCTTGTTGCGATGGCTCCACGACTAAGTCCTACACTAGGACATCTGACGTGACAATTCCACGACAGTTGGCGCCCACTGTGGGGCTATATCACGATGGTTTCAAGTTCTTAGAGGGAAATTTCAAAGGACTCAAGGGATACGCAGTGGTCCAGATGACTAAGAGTCGTCGCGGCAAGCTCTACATCAATGACGCAGGCTGGGGCCCCAACGCCGGCTCAGTCAAGTACGGGTACCGGCTCCCCTTCAGAGCAATTCATGTCTTCATTGGCAAGATCAGCGAACCGGGCTCTGAGCCAGACATCTGCGCCGACCTCATCGAGACGGCTGAGCGTGCGAGCCCCGCCCAAGTTCAGCCCACCATGAAGCGTGCGTTCGTAGGATTCATCAATGGTGCGGAGTATGAACCGGTATCTGACGGTGAGACGGTTGTCTATTCTGATGGCGAATCATCCACCGGTGAGACCGAGTCACTGTAACAACTGCAAGATGGCCGGGTTGGGGGCTGTTCCGATGGCGATAGTATTCCGGACCCCCTTGAACCACCAAACCGGGTTGCGATCTTCATGGCCGATACGCAGCCCACGCAGCACTCCTCAGCTGCAGCGGTGATGATTTCCGGATCGGCAGCCAGGGTAGGAGGCCCCGCGCGCCCGCCGGCTCAAGTCCTGTCCGGTTTATTGGACGCCTGGACGACATTGTTGACCACAGAGGTTACCCGGGATAATCGAGATCAGCATAACGCGGAGGTCACGAAGCTGCGAGATCAGATAGCTCAGGCCAAGGAGGACTTGGAGGCTGAGGAAACCAGGATGGCTGAGGAGCGGGCCGCTTTGGATGCTCAGGCATAGCGGATAAAGGCAGAAAATTACCGGCTCATGCTGGATCAGAATGCTTCAAACGACGTGTTGAGGAGGAGGCATCGGTTTCGTCTACCACCGGTTTGTGAAGCAATGAATCTCTTTAACATGCCAGGAGCAGGAACCAGTAACCCGATAGTAGTAAACCGGGTTGAAGCACCTGGGACAGGAGCGCCGGATCAGCCACAGACGACGGACCCCACCTCGACCGAACCATGACCCGCCTCAGTATATGCCAACACCACCGGTTCACTTTTCTACCCCTTTAGATAACATGATTGCTGTGGCATCGCGATTGGTGGCTATTCCAATGGAAGGCGAGTCTCCAGTAGCGGTTGAGACGTGGCGGGCCAGAGATCTCCTTCAAAGGGCTACGGTTCAGCAGCAGGCTTATTCGTATGGTCGAGACATGATTCATTCCACCCCACGCCCAAGCCGGAGTAACAACAGGCATATTGATGAACCGACTGTGTCAAGCAGTGCACGGAACCGTAACCACCCTCGAGGTTATAACCCGGCTGGTGGTGGTGCTAATGCTCAGGACATGGTGGATCATGGTAGAGCACGTCGAGAAGCCGAGTTAGCGGCACAGAACGCGGCCCGTCAGCTTACTCCGGTTCGTCCAATAATTTCAGTGGAACCAGGCATTGCTTTCAGTCTTTGGGGGTGCCGTGTCTCACCCTGGCTCTGCGCAATGTGCGGCTGCCCAAGGATTTCAAGGGTCCTCGTAAAGTGCCCAATTACACTGCTGACTTACCCACCAAGTCATGGATCGAAAGCTATGAGATGGCGATGGAGATGTTGGATGTGGATGATGCGGCATGTGCTAAATAGTTCACCATGATGTTGGAAGGAACAACTCGCACTTGGCTGAAAAGTTTGCCGCCTAACTCCATTGGGTCATGGGCCAAACTAAAGGCCCAGTTTATCCTGAATTTCAAGGACACGTGCAAGCAGCCCATGTCAAATTGGACTTAGCCGCCTGTGTCCAAGAAGAAGGAGAATCAACAACCCGTTGGGTGCGCCAGGTTTCGGAAATATTGCATTCATTGGACCGCATCAATGCTGATTAAGCGGCCTTGACGTTGGAGGGGAATTGCCGGTTCAAGCCTCTGAAGATGAAGTTGGGACGGCTTAAGCATCACTGCAATGACATGGGAACACTTATGGCAACTCTGGTTAAGTATGCCGACTCTGATAGTACCAAGGATCCTGAGTCTGACGATGAAAAGTCAAGGAAGGGAAAGAAGAGCGGCAGCACCAAAGGGCAGCAACATAACTTGGCGGGCCATGTAAACAATAGTCAGCATAAAGCGGATAATAGTTCAGACTTTGTGGCTAACACCAATGCGCAGGATAATGGTCAGTGTAGTAAGGGTAGACCGCCCCTGCGGGGCGGAGGATCAGGTATCAATCTTGAGCGCCTGTTAAATCAGCCTTGCCCAAGGCACAGGACGCGAGAAAAGCCAGCTACGCACCTCTCGAAGGATTTCTTCATTATGCAGGAGTTCAAAAACTCGGATCTTTTTTGATATGATCATGGATAGTCCGGCGATTCAGGACCCTGGCCTCATGGACCGGGTTATGGTGGAGGTAATTCTGGCTCAGGATTTCAAGGTAATCAAAGCGGACATGGCAATCAAGGCAGTCGGGGCAACCAGGGTGGTTATAATCAGTAGGGGAGTCAACATCAACAACTATCAGGTTACCAGAGCCACCCGAAGCAGTTGAACAGTGGGTAGTATCATGTCTTCATCACTAGCCTCTGCAAGCGCGATCAGAAGCTTCATAAAAGGGCGGTGAAGTCCGTTGAACCGGCGGTGATGTAACGCCCCAAATCCGATGTGCCACGTGTCTTCCAGTTATTCGCCATTGTTGCCATGTCATTTGCTTGCATGTTGCATCTTGCTGTGTTATCATCTGCATTTCATCTGCATGTTTTGCAAAACATGCATCCGTTCGGGTTCCCCCGGTTCTCTCCGTTGTCTGTTCTGAGCCCAACCACATTCGCACGCGCCCGTCGCCCCTCTCAGACCTTGATTTGTGAGCGGGAGAAAAACGTTCTCGGAATGGGCCGAGATTTGCCGAGTGGCCTTGGTATATCACCGGTAGACCGCCCGTCAAATTTCGTTCCATTTGGAAGTTGTTTGATGCCCCATCGGTTAACCGAGCTAACCGAAACCCCCTTCTCTTTCCAGCCTAGCACCTAGTCACACAGCCCACCTAGCCCGTCTAAACCCCCTCCATGCTCTTCGCCATTCGATCACGATCGTGTGGGCGAAAACCGCACCTTATTTGGACTCTCCTAGCTCCCTATACCTATAAAAACGTCTTCCCCTCTCCATTTGCGGATCAAACCACCCCAAACCCTAGCTCCTCTCTCCCCACGCCGTCATACGTGTCCGTCCGTGCCGGACAAAACCTGTTGCCGCATCCGCAGCCAACCCCATCGCGCCACGTGGTACTCCGCCACCGCGCCCCGCCTCGGCCCGCCAGGACCATTACAGGCCCGCGCGAGCCCGCCGCCTCCCCGCGCCTCCGCCGCCGTGCCCCGCGCACCGGCCCGCTCCGCCATCGCCGAACCTCGCCATCGTGCCTCCCTCCGCCCGGCCGTGCCTCGCCTCCGACCGGGCCGCGCCCCCGCGCCGCCGCGCGCCTCGCCCTGCCTCCAGCTTCCTCCACTCGCGCCGCCCTTGGAGGTTGCCAACCCCGCGCCCGCTCCGCCATGCCCCGCCGTCAGGAGCTCCACCGCCCTGAGCTCCTCCGGTGACCTCGCCCCGCGCCGTCCCTCGCCGCTCCACCTTACCCCGCACCGGATCCGGCGAGATCCGGCCGGAGGAGGGGCCCCGCCGCCCGGATTCGTCAATCCCCGCCGCTGCAAGCCTCGTCGGCCATGTCCTCGACCTCGCGCAGAGCTCCTATCTGCACGCCGTCATCCCAGGAACGAAACACGCACCCGATCCCGCTCCGATTCTCCCTGGGATCCCGTCGTCCAGTTTTTTTCTGCTAGGTATAAATTGGCTGTCCCAGATTTTTAAACATCATGTGCATATGTTTGACATGCCATAACTTTCTGCTCGAAGCTCCATTTTGCACGTATGATATATAGAAATATTTATTGTGAGATGCTCTTCATTTCATTGCATTATGGCATGCTTGTTTGAGTCTATCTTGATGCCTAAACCTTCGTTGCAAAACTTCTATGTGATATAAACTGCTGTAATCTGCTGTTTGTCAACATCATTTGTGCATCTTGTGAGTGCCACAACTTTGTCTCTGTTGATGCTATGATGATGACATTGATATGATAATGTTCTAAACTTCATGCGCTACATGTTAGGGTGCTTTTAATTTATGTTAGGGTGCATATTGATATCTTAATCTCTGTTGCAAAAGTACATGTTGCTGTTAACTACTGAAAACTGCTGTAACTTGCTGATTTGTCATTTTTGTTGCATTTTGTGTGTGCATCCTATGAGAATGATGTCTACATGTTCTAGAAGCATATTTCTGCCATCTTTACAGGGGTGCAATCCATGTTATTTTATATGCCCTGTAGTGAGTGCATCAAGCTTGTGAACTTTGCTACTTGCTTTTCTGTCAAGTCTGTTTCTGTCAAATCATGATGCTATCTTTGCTTGATGCTACCAATTAATCCATGCATAAGCTGGAGATTCTTAGTTGACATGTTTTGTTTTCTATGTTATGATCTATCATTACATTCCTTTTGATGCCTCATATATGTCCGGTAGCGTATGTTTTCATTGCCATGAACATGCTTATATAATGTTTCAGATTCCTGTTTACTTCATGATGCCTTGTTGTGAGCTTGTTATTGAGTGATCCATGTTTCGTTTGGAGATTCTCCAATTACATGTTTTGAATTATGCTATGAGTACTTTGTTCACATGCCATGCTTGATAATTTTGGATGTTATATGCCTCTGTTCCATGCTTGCAAACATGCTATCGTAATGTTCCTGTTTTAAACTTGCTGAAACTGTTTCACTATTCGATCTTGTCATGTTGGTTCCCACTAATCCATGAGTCATATGTTTATGATGCCATGATGTTATTTGCTCTTTGTTATGTGTACTTTGATTCCATGCCCTTGGTTGCTATGTTTACTTGATGTAGCTTGTCTCTTTCTTGCTCTGAAGTTGCCATCATATTAACTCTGCTCATGCATATGCTGCTGTGTTATTAAGTTGCATTTTGCATTGATCATATTGGTTTAATCTTGATGCCTATGAACCTGAACCTTTAATGATATTTGAAGTATGTTATCTTTACATGAAGTGTATATCAAGTTTGTGCTCATATGTTTCCTGTAGCATGTTCTTTTGATGATTGCAAAGTGCCTACTTGCTGTTTTGGACATATTGTGGTTATATCTTGTTTGGAGTGTATGTGTTGCACCGTTGCTCCGTTTTGAGCATGCTCTATATGAAACTTGCTTAGAATTGCATGTAGTTTCATCTTATCATGTTGTATCCATGTTTTGAGGGTGTTTGCTTGATGTTTGAATGCATTTTGCATCAATGCCATGGTTGACTTGTTTTGCTCATATCTTCTAGGCCATAGCTCCGAACTAAATGAACTTTATATGTAATTTGACTAGAATTTCGTGTAGATCATCTTGGTACATCTGAAATTGCTGTTTAACAACTTGAACATAAGGTTTATTCAGATCTGGACCAATTTTGAAATTTGCATATGAGGACTTATCGGATTTGTTATATGTTGTTTCCGGCCTCATTTAAACTTGCTTTGATGTGTTGTTCTTGTTTGCATCATCTATTGCCATGAGTAGCGTCATATAGCCTTGTCATGCATCATACTTGGTTGAGCATCATGTCATGTTTATGTGTTGTGTGTTTACCATGTGGTTTGCTCCTTTCCGGATGTGCTCCTTCTCGTTAGTTCTTGTTTCATTGCGATCGTGAGGATTCATTCGTCTACGCTTGGTTCGTCTTCATGGCTTCATCTTCTTCATGGACTCGTTCTTCTTCCTAGCGGGATTTTAGGCAAGATGACCGCTACCCTGGATCTCACTACTATCATTGCTACGTTAGTTGCTTCGTTCTATCGATATGCTGTGCTACCTATCACTTGCTCTTCAAGCCTCCCAAATTGCCATGTCAGCCCCTAACCTTTTCACCCTTCCTAGCAAACCATTGTTTGGCTAAGTTACCGCTTTTGCTCAGCCCCTCTTATATCATTGCTAGTTGTAGGTGAAGATGAAGATTGCTCCATGTTGGAACATGTTTATGTTGGTATATCACAATATCTTTTATTTAATTAATACATCTATATACTTGGTAAAGGGTGCAAGGCTTGGCCTTATGCCTGGTGTTTTGTTCCACTCTTGCCGCCTTAGTTTCCATCATACCGGTGTTATGCTCCTTGATTTTGCGTTCCTTACGCGGCCGGGTGTATGGGAACCCCTTGATAGTTTGCTTTGAATAAAACTCCTCCAGCAAGGCCCAACCTTGGTTTTAACATTTGCCACCTAAGCCTTTTTCCCTTGGGTTTCCGGAGCCCGAGGGTCATATTTATTTACCCCCCGGGCCAGTGCTCCTCTGCGTGTTGGTCCAAACCAGAGCACCGTGCGGGACCGTCCCTTGGCAACTTGGGTTATGTTGGTACTCGTACGCTTAGCTTATCCGGTGTGCCCTGAGAACGAGATATGTGCAGCTCCTATCGGGATTTGTCGGCACATTCGAGCGGTCTTGCCGGTCTTGTTTTACCATTGTCGAAATGTCTTGTAACCGGGATTGCAAGACTGATCGGGTCTTCCCAGGAGAAGGAATATCTTTTGTTCACCGTGAGAGCTTGTGATGGGCTAAGTTGGGACACCCCTGTAGGGTATGAACTTTCGAAAGCCGTGCCCATGGTTATGTGGCAGATGGGAATTTGTTAATATCCGGTTGTAGAGAACTTGACACCAGATTCGAACTAAAACGCATCAACCGCATGTGTAGCCGTGATGGTCTCTTTTCGGCGGAGTCCGGGAAGCGAACACGGTTCGGGTTATGTATGAACGTAAGTAGTTTCAGGATCACTTCTTGATCACTTCCAGTTTCTCGACCATTCTGTTTGCTTCACTTCTCGCTCTTATTTGCGTATGTTAGCCACCATATATGCTTAGACGCTGCTAAAACCTCACCACTTATCCATTCCTTTACCCATTAAGCTTTGCTATTCTTGATACCCATGGTAATGGGATTGCTGAGTCCTCGTAGCTCACAGATTACTACAACAACAGTTGCAGGTACAGGTTATGCGATGATCATGACACGAGAGTGATGCTTGATTGTTTTGAGTTCTTCTTCTGCTTCATCGTTCAGGGGATAGGTTCCTCGTCGGCAGCCTAGGCTAGCAGGGTGGATGTCGTTTGAGTTTCTGTGTGTGTTTCATCCGTAGTCGGATGATGCTCTTATGTATGATGTTGTTGTATTCGTGTGGCATTGTATGTCTCTTGTATGTATCCCCAACTATTATGTAATGGTTCGATGTAATGATATCCACCTTGCAAAAGCGTCTCCAATATGCGCTTCTATCCTTGGTGGGACCTTCGAGTTCCTTTAGGATAGGGCCGCATATGGGGCGTGACAAGTTGGTATCACAGCCTCGACCGACCATAGGAGCCCCCTTGTTTGATCGTAGTTGGCCGTTGTCGAGTCTAGAAGAAAACTGATTTCAGAGTCTAGTTATATCGGAGAGTAGGAATTCTTTTTACTCCTTAGCCCCTTCGTCGCTCTGGTGTGGAATCTTGATGTAGGTGTTTTGAATTACTCCTCTTCCCTTCAAAATTTTCCTTAGGATCACGCGGTTTGTTTTCCGATTGTTGGTTCTCAACTCTTTTTATCCGGTGCATTTCTTGTCAAGTTGACTTGAGCCTCTTAATCCTCAGTTGTTTTCTTTTCCCACCCACTCACCCTTTTTCTTCCCGGAGTCCCTAATCGAGTATCCATCCTACTCGTGCGAAGTCTTTGCATCCTTTCCTCAATTATTTCAACCGGTGTCTTCTCTTCAAGATATTCGTCGCTTCTCCCTTCCTGTTGCCTTTGTTTTTCCTGCCCTCCCACCCTTTTTATTCCCGGGGTCTGAGTCTCTTTCGACCATCAATTTCATTCGTGCGGAGCCTCTTTTCTCTTTCGTCAATTATTTCAACCGGTGAATTCTCATTTTGTTCGACATTCTTCATCTCTTTTTCTTCTCTGGTGGACTCAATTCAAGTTTTTCGGGTTGATCATATTCTTTTCCTTGGATCAAGTGTTTTCCCTGCTCGTTCACCTCTCGCCAGTTTATCCTTCTGGGGCGCTCAAGACATCTTAGGAGATTCGTCAGTGTTCTAGTTAATTCGAGCTTGTCACCTCATTCAAATATTTCAATTGTTCTGGTGCATCATCTATCTCTTTAACAATCCTTTCCAATGGTGTTTACTTTTAGTGGGCCCTAACCCATAGGTCTTTTCCTAGGATCTTACCTGACTCTTCTAATTCTCCCGGAGTTATTCTCAAATTCTTTTCAAGTGTGAGGTAAGAATGGATCCCAGCAGTCACATGCCTTCTCCAAGATCTCTTTCAAATTCTTTTCATTGTTGGCTCAACCTCTTCGCTTTTCATTCTACCGGAGTACCTCAGTAATTTTGCTGGCGTTCCTCGTCGTCATTTGAAGAAAGAAGAAGAGTTTTTCCTCTAAATCTTGCCCGTTCTCTCGAAGATTCGTGGTTCTAGCTTCATATTATCCTCTTGAATTATTCCATTTGTCAGATATTCTTTTCTTAACCATCTGGAGTATGTCAGGAGTTGTTTTTCCATTTCTTTTCACCGGAGGCCATCCTTCCAGTTATCGTTCTCTATTTATCCTAGCACTTCATTCAAATGTTCTTTAATCAGCTCGAGTTCTTGTTGTTCCCTTGTATCTAAATCCCCTCAAGCATATTTGTTCTTCTAATTCTCCTTGGTGATTCATTCTCTTTCATCAGTCATTTTTGAATTCTTATGGTAGTTCGTTCAAGATTCTTTTTCCTTGATTATCATTTTAATCCATTCGTTATTTCCAATCCTAATGATGGTTCATTGAAGACCTTCATAAAGGTGGCGCCATATACTCCTCAATCCTTTTCAAGGGGAATAAGTTGCATGCCAAATCTGGTTGTCATCAATTAAATTTAATGAGGATAAGCATAACGTAATTCTTATTCTTATTTCAACATCGTCAAGTAATCCCTTCTGTCAGATTTGTTCTTGATGAATAAATTCTAGTTCCAAGTTTTTTCATCTTTTCGTTTCCGAAGTTCAAATTTTCCTCGGCCATTTTGTCAGAACCTCCATCTAAATCACCGCAAGGCTCATCTTATTCTTTCATCCTTCATTCTATCTCACCATCCTTTTGTCACTGGAGTTCTTCATGGTGGTTCTTCATGATTTAATCCATTCTTCAAGAGTTCATCAAAAAAATTGTTGGTGGTGTTCAAGTATCTTTTCTTCTCACGTCTCGAAGTGCAACTAATTCTCCCTATTCTTTTGAAGTGGAGTTTTGCATTTTCTTCGTTCTTCTTAGCTTTTCAGACATTTGGTTGTGGTATAATTTCACCTCAAGTTTTGAGATGTTTTTGATAAGTCCACAACAAGCTTATTCTTTCGTTGTTGATTTTCTCAACAACTCCGTTCAATCCTTCCTTCTAAGTTCTTTTCATTCCACTATTTCAATTCTTCCGGAGGCATTGCATTGTTCATCTCGTCAAGTGTCATCCCATTGGGTGAAGTTTAGGTCTCGATTCCTTCCATTTTCAATCGGAATGCTGCCAAAATTCTATCATTCTTATTCCTTTTCTATCTTGTTCTAACCAGAGTGGTTTCAGAGTCTATCTTGTTTCTTGAGCTTTTCATTCTTTTCATACTTGTCATTCCTCTTTTCTACCCGAGTTCTCGCAACTTTGTTATTCTTCTTCCTTCTGGTCTTATTTCACCTCTTCCTCTTTCTCTTCCGTCTCGTTCCTAAGATCTCGGAACGAGGTCTCTTGTTAGTGGAGAAGAGTTGTAACACCCCGAATCCGATGAGACAGGTGTCTTCCAGTTATTCACCGTTGTTGCCATGTCATTTGCTTGCGAGTTTCATCTTGCCGTGTCATCATCTGCATGTTTTTCAAAACTTGGATCCATTCGGGTTCCCCTGGTTCTCTCCGTTGTCCCTTCTGAGCCCAACCACATTCGCATGCGCACGTCGCCCCTCTCAGACCTTGTTTCGTGAGCGGGAGAAAAACGTTCTCGGAATGGGCCGAGATTTGTTGAGTGGCCTTGGTATATCACCGGTAGACCGCCCGTCAAATTTTGTTCCATTTGGAGGTCGTTTGATGCCCCAACGGTTAATCGAGCTAACCGAGACCCCCTTCTCTTTTCAGCCCAGCACCTCACCACACAGCCCAGCTAGACCATCTAAACCCCCTCCATGCTCTCCGCCATTCGATCGCGATCGTGTGGGCGAAAACCGCACCTCATTTGGACTCTCCTAGCTCCCTCTACCTATAAAAACGTCTTCCCCTCTCCATTTGCGGATCAAACCACCCCAAACCCCAGCTCCTCTCTCCCCGCACCGCCGGACGTCCACGCTGGACAAAACCTGCCGCCGCCTCCGCAGCCAACCCCATCGCGCCACGTGGCACTCCGCCAGCGCGCCCCACCACGGTCCGACAGGCCCATCGCGGGCCTGTGCG
>NC_057795.1:201595461-201606489 GCF_018294505.1 Triticum aestivum
GCCCCGCCTCCGGCTTCCTCCACTCGCACCGCCCCCAGAGGTTGCCAACCCCGCGCCCGCTCCGGCATGCCCCGCCGTCAGGAGCTACGCCACCCCGAGCTCCTCCGACGACCTCGCCCCGCACCGTCCCTCGCCGCTCCACCTCACCCCGCGCCGGATCCAGCGAGATCCGGCCGAAGGAGGGGCCCCGCCGCCCGGATCCGTCGATCCCCGCCGCTGCAATCCTCGCCGGTCACGTCTCCGACCTCGCTGGAGCTCCGATCTGCATGTCGTCGTCCCCGGAACCAAACACGTGCCCGATCTCGCTCCAACTCGTCCCTGGGATCCCGTCGTCCAATTTTTTTCGCTAGGTATAAATTGATTGTCCCAGATTTTTCAACATCATGTGCATAAGTTTGACATGCCATAGCTTTTTGCTCGTATCTCCATTTTGCACGTATGATATGTAGAAATATTTATTGTGAGATGCTCTTCATTTCATTGCATTATGGCATGCTTTTTGGAGCCCATCTTGATGCCTAAACCTTCGTTGCAAAAGTGCTATGTGATATAAACTGCTGTAATCTGATGTTTGTCAACATCATTTGTGCATCTTGTGAGTGCCATAACTTTGTCTCTGTTTATGAGATGATGATGACCTTGATATGTAGATGTTCTGAACTTCATGATCTACATGTTGGTGTGATTTGCATTCTTGTTAGGTTGCATCTTGATATCTTAAACCATGTTGCAAAAGTGCATGTTGTTGTTAACTACTGAAATCTGCTGTAACTTGCTGATTTGTCATTTTTGTTGCATTTTGTGTGTGCATCCTATGAGCATGACGTCTACATGTTTTAGGAGCATATTTATTCCATCTTTACAGGGTTGCAATCCATGTTATTTTATATGCCCTGTGGTGAGTGCATCAAGCTTGTGAAGTGAGCTACTTGCTGTTAACTTTCTACCAAGTCTGTTTCTGTCAATATCATGATGCTATCTTTGCTTGATGCTACCAATTAATCCATGAATAATCTGGAGATTATTAGTTTACATGTTGTGTTTTCTATGTTATGTTCTATCATGCCATGGCTTTTTATGCCTTATATATGGCCAGTAGCATATGTTTTCGTTGCCATGAACATGCTTATATAATGTTCCAGATTACTGTTTACTTCATGATGCCTTGTTGTGAGCTTGTTATTGAGTGATCCATGTTTCTTATGGAGATGCTCGAATTACTGTTTTGAAGTATGCTATGAGTACTCTATTCAGATTCCAGACTTGATAATTTTGGATGTCATATGCCTCTATTCCATGCTTGCAAACATGCTATCGTAATGTTCCTGTTTTAAACTTGCTGAAACTGTTTCACTATTCGATCTTGTCATGTTGGTTCCCACTAATCCATGAGTCATATGTTTATGATGCCATGATGTTATTTGCTCTTTGTTATGTGTACTTTGATTCCATGCCCTTGGTTGCCATGTTTACTTGATGTAGCTTGTCTCTTTCTTGCTCTGAAGTTGCCATCATATTAACTCTGCTCATGCATATGCTGCTGTGTTATTAAGTTGCATTTTGCATTGATCATATTGGTTTAATCTTGATGCCTATGAACCTGAACCTTTAATGATATTTGAAGTATGTTATCTTTACATGAAGTGTATATCAAGTTTGTGCTCATATGTTTCCTGTAGCATGTTCTTTTGATGATTGCAAAGTGCCTACTTGCTGTTTTGGACAGATTGTGGTTATATCTTGTTTGGAGTGTATGTGTTGCACCGTTGCTCCGTTTTAAGCATGCTCTATATGAAACTTGCTTAGAATTGCATGTAGTTTCATCTTATCATGTGGCATACATGTTTTGAGGGTGTTTGATTGATGTTAGAATGCATTTTGCATCAATGCCATGGTTGACTTGTTTTGCTCATATCTTCTAGGCCGTAGCTCCGAAGTAAATGAACTTTATATTTAATTTGACTAGAATTTCATGTAGATCATCTTGGTGCATCTTAACTTGCTGTTTAACAACTTTAACATAAGGTTTATTCAGATCTGGACCAATTTCGAAATTTGCATATGAGGACTTACCGGATTTGTTATATGTTGTTTCCGGCCTCATTTAAACTTACTTTGATGTGTTGTTCTTGTTTGTATCATCTCTTGCCATGAGTAGCGTCATATAGCCTTGTCATGCATCATACTTGGTTGAGCATCATGTCATGTTTATGTGTTGTGTGTTTACCATGTGGTTTGCTCCTTTCCGGTTGTGCTCCTTCTCGTTAGTTCCTGTTTCGTTGCGATCGTGAGGATTCGTTCGTCTACGCTTGGTTCGTCTTCGTGGCTTCATCTTCTTCATGGACTCGTTCTTCTTCCTAGTGGGATTTCAGGCAAGATGACCACTACCCTGGATCTCACTACTATCATTGCTATGCTAGTTGCTTCATTCTATCACTATGCTGCGCTACCTATCACTTGCTCTTCAAGCCTCCCAAATTTCCATGTCAGCCTCTAACCTTTTTACCCTTCCTAGCAAACCGTTGTTTGGCTAAGTTACCGCTTTTGCTCAGCCCCTCTTATAGCGTTGCTAGTTGCAGGTGAAGATGAAGATTGCTCCATGTTGGAACATATTTATGTTGGGATATCACAACATCTCTTATTTAATTAATGCATCTATATACTTGGTAAAGGGTGGAAGGCTCGGCCTTATGCCTGGTGTTTTGTTCCACTCTTGTCGCCTTAGTTTCCGTCATACCGGTGTTATGTTCCTTGATTTTGCGTTCCTTATGCGGCCGGGTGTATGGCACCCCCTTGACAGTTCGCTTTGAATAAAACTCCTCTAGCAAGGCCCAACCTTGGTTTTAACATTTGCCACCTAAGCCTTTTTCCCTTGGGTTTCTGGAGCCCAACGGTCATCTTTATTTACCCCCCGGGCCAGTGCTCCTCTGAGTGTTGGTCCAAACTAGAGCACCGTGCGGGACCGTCCCTTGGCAACTTGGGTTATGTTGGTACTCGTACGCTTAGCTTATCCGGTGTGCCCTGAGAACAAGATATGTGCAGCTCCTATCGGGATTTGTCAGCACATTCGGGCGGTCTTGCTGGTCTTGTTTTACAATTATCGAAATGTCTTGTAACCGGGATTCTGAGACTGATCGGGTCTTCCCGAGAGAAGGAATATCCTTCGTTGACCGTGAGAGCTTGTGATGGGCTAAGTTGGGACACCCCTGCAGGGTTTAAACTTTAGAAAGCCGTGCCCGCGGTTATGTGGCAGATGGGAATTTGTTAATATCCGATTGTAGAGAACTTGACACGAGATTCGAATTAAAACGCATCAACCGCATGTGTAGCCGTGATGGTCTCTTTTCGGCGGAGTCCGGGAAGCGGACACGGTTTGGGTTATGTATGAATGTAAGTCGTTTCAGAATCACTTCTTGATCACTTGTAGTTTCTCGACCGTTCCGTTTGCTTCACTTGTCGCTCTTATTTGCGTATGTTAGCCACCATATATGCTTAGACGCTGCTGCAACCTCACCACTTATCCATTCCTTTACCCATTAAGCTTTGCTAGTCTTGATACCCATTGTCGGTGTCAAAACCGGCGGATCTCGGGTAGGGGGTCCCGAACTGTGCGTCTAGGCGGATGGTAACAGGAGACGAGGGACACGATGTTTTACCCAGGTTCGGGCCCTCTTGATGGAGGTAAAACCCTACGTCCTGCTTGATTAATATTGATGATGTGTGTTACAAGAGTGGATCTACCACGAGATCAAGGAGGCTAAACCCTAGAAGCTAGCCGATGGTATGATTGTTGTTCGTCCTATGGACTACAGCCATCCGGTTTATATAGACACCGGAGAGGGGCTAGGGTTACACAGAGTCGGTTACAAAGGTAGGAGATCTACATATCCGTATCGCCAAGCTTGCCTTCCATGCCAAGGAAAGTCCCATCCGGACACGGGACGAAGTCTTCAATCTTGTATCTTCATAGTCTTGGAGTCCGGCTGATGATGATAGTTCGGCTATCCGGACACCCCCTAGTCCGGGACTCCCTCAGTAGCCCCCGAACCGGGCTTCAGCAATGACGAGTCCGGCGCGTATATTGTCTTCGGTGTTGTAAGGCGGGTTCTCCTTTAAACTTCATGTTCCCGTCGAATAGTGTCCGGCTTCCTTATAAATGTTGCACTCCTTGGCTTCTACGCCCAATAATGGCCTTCTTCCATGTGTCGTATGAATGCGAAAGGCCGGGGTATTTTTACATTTTACCCCCTAGCCGTGCGAACGAGCCGCCTATAAGAGAGGCGAGGATCTAGATCCAGCTCACACCATCCTCCATCCGCAAGTTCTCATCGAAGCGCCTCTGACAAAAATCCACTCCATCATGGATAGTCGACGCGGCTCCTCCTCTCGCGCTCCCAGCCCTAAGCCAGGAGATTGGGGGAGATGCTCAGTTCCACACAGCGAGCTAGTGGCGCTCCAAACTGAGGGATATCTTCCCCCAGCTTTCATGGTTCCGGTTCGAGCCGGACTAGCCACCTACAAGGGTGGCAAGCAGGCGGAGAGCGTCCCCAACCCTTCCAAAGGGGAGCGGATATGCTTTGTCCCCTATCTAATAAGGGGACTCGTATTTCCCATACATCCGTTTCTCCGGGGGCTCCTAGAGTTCTACGGACTCCAGCTTCACCACCTCACGCCCGCCTCCATTTTGCACATCGCGGGCTTCGTAGCTCTTTGCGAGCTGTTCTTGGGCATCGAGCCCCATTTTGCGCTGTGGAAGAGATTGTTTTGCCTCGTACCCCGTTCTCATGAGGGGTCGATATATCAAGTGGGCGGAGCCGAAATATGGCGCATCGCCGGGACCGGATATCTATCCGGCACCCCGAAGAAGGCATCCGAAGACTGGCCTTCGGAATGGTTCTACATGGAGGAAGCCCCTCTGCCGGATCCAGTTCGGATCGGCCTCCCGGAGTTCAGCAATGCTCCCTTGAAGAAACGCCTGAGTTGGCGCCCGCGGAGCCCTCAACGGGAAGATGATAGGAGCGTCCAGTATCTGATGGGCCGGATTAGATTACTGGCCCACTCCGGATTGACCATGATTGGAGTCATGGCCACGTGCATTATGCGAGGGGTGTAGCCACTCCAGTATAGGGGCCACCCTATGTGGGATTTCAACCGGGAAGATGACGCCACCCGTCATGGCCGCAAAGGGCCAGGCTCGGCAGCCGATCTGGCAAAGATCCTGTCCGGCTTGTACAAGGGAGAGGAGGAGGACTTCCTCCGCACGAATCCGTTGAATGGATTCTCTTGAATAACCCTCGGAGCTGGATAAGCGGATGTTCATCTACCCCATCCATACTTTCAAAGTCAAGTATCTTACTCTGTGATTTCGACGCAGGAGCTGCGCCGGGATGTGGAAGGCATACGAAGCCTAACTCCACAGCCCGAGGATCCGGAATGATCCCTTGATCCGACCTCCGAAGAGGATCCAGACATAAAGGTGGAGCTAATTGACGGGGTGTTCCACCAACTTAGTATGGACAATGCCCTAGTCGCCATTACGGCTGACTACCCTGGTTTGTTTGCGGCCTCCCAGGTGACTACGACCGAGGTCTCGACACCATCATTTGATCCGCGCTCAATCCTAACCATCCCATACTGATGGTGCATCGCAGGAGGTGCCTTTAAGGCGGGAAGCCGAACCCGCGGCGGCCGACCAACAAGGGTCAGTCCGGCCCAGCAGGCGGAAGAGGAGTGCGACGTGAACCGAAACATCACCGCAACGGTACAGAGCACCGCTATTTTTAAGGGAAGGATCCCCAGGAGGTATATTAATGCTCATAAATTTTCTAGAAAGAGCGCTCGCCGGACAATGTCCGGAGAGGTTGCCAATCAAGCCTCCGCCAGCCATGCTCCAACGCATGGTCCGGGAGGGGAGGCAAATACAAGGCATGACCCGGACGCTCCTCCGACGGAGGATGCCGACAGGCTGTCCGCCACCCGGTCTGAGGTGGAGAGCGCCATGAATCACAGGCGTTGCCGGACAGTTCTTCGTGACGCGTGTTTCTCCCCGGAGGCGTTAAATGCCTTTGATGGGGGAAACGCGCACCTCCGTGCCGCTCAAGATGGGTTAACCAGAGCCACGGAGCAGTATGTGAAAGACATATGGGTAAGTAATTTTAATAGTTATATATGCTAATAGCAAAATAGTTAAAATAACTGATTTAAGGATCAATTTTTATATAGGATCTTACGGAGAAGAATGCTCATCTGTCCCAGGAGCTCCAACAGTGCAAGGCCCAACTTGAGGCCGCACTGGCCGCCACAGGGGGAGCCACAGAGACCCCCACTGGTAAGACGTACTTTGAAAAGATAATTAATTAACAAAGTGCAGCGTGAATCTGACAATAATATTGCAGAGGGCGCCGGACTAGATCCGGACAAGCAACAGCTACTGCGCCAGCTAAAGGCCGGCGAGAGGGTGCTTATGAAGGTGCAGCAGGACAGAAACAAGCTCCAAGATGCCCACACCCAGCTAGGAGAAGAGCTGAAAGGTGTTCGGGCCCAGCTGTCTAGCTCCGTGAAGGAGAATCAGCGGCTTCGTTGCGGCATTTATAGTAAGTGCTTGAACAAATTCCTTTGAAAAGAAGAATTCGGCGAGGAAGTCGATTGAGAGAAATATGTCTTTAGGTGTGCTCACAGGTCGCCCTGCGGAGGAAATGCCTGGGTCAACGGGTGACCAACTTCCCAAGCTGGTGCAATTGCTCGAACGTGTTCGGCAGGCGATGAGTGGCGTCGTTTAGGCTTTATGGCCATCCGTCTCCCTACCCGAGGGCCTTGGTGAGCTTGCTGAGAAGCTTCAGGGAGCACGGCGACGCCTCCGTTTGTGGAAGATATCGGCCTGCCGTCAGGGCGCCAGGGAAGCCTGGGCCATGGTGAAGACGCGTTACCTGAAGGCTGACCCAAACCACATGGCCGAGGTCGGACCTGCGGGGCCTGATGGGAAGGAGATCCCTGTGAGCTTGATGTACGGCCAAGTAGAACTGGCCGCGAAATATTCCCAACAGGACTGTAAATTAGACAGCCTGTTAGATGGGATTGAGGAGGAGTACAATCAGTCGGTTTGACGATATAATTTTAAATGACATGTAAAATGCCTTCTAGCCGGATTGTAGATCGTTTGTCTTTGCGGACCGTTTCGCTTCAACCTCGGGACCCAACAGTCCGGAGTGTGTCCGAATACCCTTACGGTTATAAAAGAACCGGGGCATGCATGGAGACAAGGCGTCGGGGTCATAATTGCTTTATCAGACAAGTGCCCAACTAGTTATGTTATATTACATGGTTAGTAAGAAACATCTTCCTGGGAGAATAGTTCCGTTAAGGGTTCCTTTCCCTGGGAGGCATGCCCTAAAGTGCAATGTCGGACTGCGAAATAGTAGAAAAAGCATCTGGGGGCAGATAAATAAGTAGGTAATAAATCATCTTTCAAGTCACCGACCGAATATTCTCTTAAGAACGCTAGCTTTCGGCTTCACCCAGTCTGAGGTACACATCCGGCTGACCCGGCAGTAACAATCGCAGAGGTGCTCCCTTTACCTCCTAGCTGAACAATCGAGAACGTAGGGGTAAGCACAGGAGCCAGGAAACCCAGCTTGGCCAAAACTTAAGTCATATCGATGCATATAATGGTGAGTAAAAGGTACATGCAGAAGTATGACACATGTATTGGGCATGAAGCCCGTATGAATAAGCTTCTGTTAAAGAAGCCCCCAGGTATAATGAGTGCTAGGAGCACATCAAATGTGTGCGAACAAAGCACAAATCAGCCTATAAAAGGTATTGAAAAAAAAGTGGGAAGAAGGAGGGGGACAAGAGACAGTAAAAAAATATAAAAAGGTGGACGGGGGAGTGAGACGAACTCTGAGTCCGGCGTTTAGGCGTAGAATCTTCGGAGACGGGCTGCGTTCCATGGGTACGGCTCAAGTCGGTTGTCAGATGCTTTACGTAGATGCGTATGCTCCGCCGGTCAGGACTTGGTCGATGATGAAGGGACCTTCCCACTTGGGCTTAAGTTTGTCCTTTTTCTTGTCTGGCAGGCATAGAATGAGTTCGCCAACATTGTAAGTTTTGGCCCGTACTTCTCTGCTTTGATATCTTCGAGCCTGCTGCTGATAAAATAAGGAACGAGCCTTTGCCACGTCCCGCTCCTCCTCTAAGGCGTCCAAACTGTCCTGCCGATCCAACTCGGCTTCTCTTTCTTCGTACATGCGCACACAAAGTGAGTCATGAATTATATCGCAGGGCAGAACTGCCTCTGCGCCGTATACCATGAAAAATGGTGTGAATCCAGTAGTTCGGTTTGGCGTGGTCCGCAGCCCCCAGAGTATGGAGTCGAGCTCCTCTACCCAGTGCATGTTAGATTCCTTGAGGGACCGCACTAGTCTGGGTTTGATGCCGCTCATGATTAGACCATTTGCTCGCTCGACTTGACCGTTAGTTTGGGGGTGATAGACTGAAGCGTAATCGAGCTTGATGCCCATGTTTTTGCACCAGAGTTTAACCTCGTCGGCCGTGAAGTTCGTGCCGTTATCAGTGATGATGCTGTGGGGGACGCCGAAACGGTGTACTACCCCGGATATGAAGTCTATCACCGGTCCGGATTCTGCCGTTTTAACCGGCTTGGCCTCAACCCATTTGGTGAATTTGTCCACCATGACCAATAAGTATTTGTGCTTGTGGGTTCCCCCTTTAAGGGGTCCAACCATGTCAAGCCCCCAGACCGCGAACGGCCAGGTGATGGGTATAGTTTTGAGGGCGGTGGGTGGCATGTGGCTCTGATTAGCAAAGAGCTGGCAACCGATGCATCGTTGGACTAAGTCCTGAGCATCTGCCCGGGCTGACGGCCAATAAAATCCTGTACGGAAGGCCTTGCCTACAAGGGCCCGGGCTGCAGCATGGTGCCCGCCGAGTCCGGCATGAATTTCAACCAGGATATTTCGCCCTTCCTCTTCGGAGATACACCTTTGATGGACTCCGGTTGTGCTTTTCTTATAAAGTTCTCCCTCATGGACCTTGTAGGCTTTAGATCGCCGAACTATGCAGCGGGCCTCATTTTGGTCTTCTGGAAGTTCCTGCCGGATTAAGTTGGCTAGGAATGGTTCTGTCCACGGGGCAATTACTGCCATTATTTCGTGGGCTGAAGGTGTTACTTCATTGGCTGAGCCGCCTATTGTTTCAGAGTGGTCTGAGTTAGGTGATGCAGCTGGCTCCGGATTGTTATTTCCGGACTCCACTTCCCATAATACGAATGGCTTAAAGAGCCATTCCAGGAAGATGTTCGGAGGGATGGCATCTCGTTTTGCGCTGATGCGTGCTAACACATCTGCTGCCTGGTTATTATCCCGGGCTACATGGTGGAATTCGAGTCCTTCGAACCGAGCTGACATTTTTAGGATGGCGTTGCGGTAAGTTGCCATTTTTGGATCTTTGGCGTCAAAGTCTCCATTTACTTGGGATATTGCGAGGTTTGAATCCCCGCGCACCTCTAGGCGTTGAATGCCCATGGAGATTGCCATCCGGAGACCATGTAGAAGGGCCTCGTATTTGGCTGCATTGTTGGAGTCCATGTACATTATTTGAAGTACGTATTGGATTGTGTCTCCAGTTGGGGACGTCAAGACGACGCCAGCCCCCAGGCCAGCCAACATTTTGGATCCGTCGAAATGCATGATCCAGTTGGAGTATGCGCCGTACTCTTTAGGGAGTTCGGCTTCGGTCCATTCGGCGACGAAGTCAGCCAGAACCTGCGACTTTATAGCTCGCCGTGGTTTATAGGTTATGTCAAATGGTAAGAGCTCAATAGCCCATTTTGCAATCCTGCACGTTGCGTCGCGATTGTTTATAATGTCGTTGAGAGGTACTTCGGAGGCCACCGTTATGGAACACTCTTGAAAGTAGTGTCGCAGCTTCCGGGATGCCATGAACACCGCATATGCTATCTTTTGATAATGTGGGTACCGGGACTTGCATGGAGTTAGAACAGTGGATATGTAGTACACTGGTTTTTGAAGAGGGAATCTGTGCCCTTCTGTTTCTCGTTCAACGACGAGTACCGCGCTGACAACTTGATGTGTTGCTGCGATATATAATAACATAGGTTCACCCAGGTTGGGCGCGGCCAGGACCGGATTTGTTGCCAGTATGGCCTTTATTTCTTCGAGTCCGGCTGTGGCAGCATCCGTCCATTCGAAATGTTCGGTGTGCCGGAGGAGGCGGTAGAGGGGCAGAGCCTTTTCTCCCAACGGGAGATGAAGCGACTTAATGTCACACCCTAGCTAGTCATGCATTAGAGTGTTGCATCATGTTTATTCTTTCACCAGAAACCTGAAATGGGGATGACAGAACCCCCAGTCCCCTCTGAAACCAATTAGGGTTTACTAAAAACTTTTTCAATGAACCTGAAATGCCCTTCTAAAATGCCCATCATTTTTGTCTTGGTTCAGAACCTCTGCCAAAAGTGATGCACATTTTCCTAGGCCATCTTAGGGTTTTTGAATTAAATCATAAATAATTGAATTTGGGCATTTAAAATTATATAAAATATTTAAGTGCTCAAATATCTCCAAACTAAAATGTTTCATGTTGGAAATAATCCAACTATGGACCAGGAGTAGTTTGGTGATTTTAGGAGTTGCCTAAGTATTTTATTTAATTCAACAAAGTTGCAGAAATATTAAAAAACAGAAAACAGAAAGAAAATGGGAAAAGCTTACCTGGCGCCCAGCACCCGGCCCACCTGCCGGCCCAGCCCAGCACCGCGCCAGCGAGCTGCTTGCCGGCCAGGAAGGCAGGCAGGTGCTCGACGGCGAGCACCGCATGGGTGCCACGCACCTGCTCGCCGCCTCGCCGCCTGCCTCGCCCGGCTAACGCCGTGAATCGGCCTCCCTCTCTCCCCCGAACCCCCCAGACACCCCCTCTCCTCTCCAGCTCCTCCCCCTCGCACGCCCCAGCCATGGCCGACGCCATCGCCGCCACCCCCTCGCCGTAGCC
>NC_057795.1:201607040-201616818 GCF_018294505.1 Triticum aestivum
CTCCACCAAGAGCTGCGGCTTGTCCTCAGCTCCACTCCGGTGGTCTCCGCGACCCATTTGGTGGCCGAAACGGCCAAAACCACTCCCGCCGCCGCGTCGGGCTCGCCGGCGGCTAAACGCCGGCGCCGCTGGCATTGACTTTGACCACGGGTGGGCCCTGGTTGACTCCCCTGAGTCAATGACAGGTGGGGCCCAGCCCTGTTAATTAAACAGGTTTAGTTTTAATTAAACTTTAATTAAATTAATCACCCTGACATGCGGGACCCACTGTCAGATTTGACCGGACGTGTTCCGTTGACCTGCTGACGTCACACTGACGTCAGGCTGACGCAATAATTGATTTTCTGGAATTATTCTAATATAGGAAATTTCAGAATATAGTTTAAACTTCAAAAATTCATAACTTTTATTCTGTAACTCCAAATCAGACAAATTATATATGAAAAATGATCAGAAAAATCCAATCTATCCATTTGTACTATTTTCATGCATGACTAAACAAGTTAACTTGAAGTTTAATGCAGAACAAGGAAAAACACTTTAAGAGGCCATGTTTGAGTTTGAAATTTGAATCTTTGATTCAAATTGGTTCAAACCCCTCTGGTCTTAGTTGCATTAGCCCAACACACTCATATTGCCATGTTTCATGCATGCATCATATTGTTGCACATTGTTTGGTGATGGTTGTGTATCGGTGTCCTTTGCGACAGGTTCTGCCTCCGAGGAGTATCGTGATTACCCTAACGAAGAACCGTATCAGTGCATCGAACCATCAGGCAAGCAACCAACCATTTGATCATATCGATACAATCCCATGTTCTCGCTCCTGCTCTCTTTTACTGCATTAAGACAACGCGTTTCAAACTGCTGTGTGCTACGGTAGTTGAACCCACTTCCTCTGCATGACCTGTCATTGCCACAGTAACTAGATGAAACACACTAGCATGTGTAGGAGTTGATTGAGCCATATGTATGTGTTGTTCCTACCTTGCTATGCCTGCTATGCTTAGAGTCGTGTCAGGTCTGGTTCATCTGGGTGATGGGCTAGAGTGATATGTTTATGTCGGTAATGAGAGTGGTGTGGTGAACACGATTTGGTAAAGGTATCGATGAGAGGCCATGTAGGAGTACATGGTGGGTTGTTTCATTGAAGCCGACCTTAAGCACTGAGATCTGTATGTGTGATTTAAGATACAGCTACCACCATGCATTGGGCCCTGAAATATGACCCCGCTCGACTTCTTATTCACCCTAGCTTTCTGTCCAGAGTTGCAAGTAGTTTCTGGTGTTTGTAGCCTACTGGAGGCCGTGGACAGCGCTGACCGTAGGGGTGGGCTGTGATGCGGTAGGTACGTGGCCGGGTGTACCGAATACCCGTTAGGTATCTCGGGAACCCTGTTCACATCGTTCGGGGCCGTATGGGAAACCTCGGCCGGACTCCCTGCGGATGGAACCTGGATAGGCGATAAACCTGGACTAGAGGCTTAGGTGTTTAGGTAGGTCGTGGTCTACACCCACGTCGGCTTTCGCTTGAAGTCTGCCGAGCACATGTCGTGTGCAGACGCTAAGTGGTGGAAACATGTATGAAGAAGTACACCCCTGCAGGGTTATCATAATCTATTCGAATAGCCGCGTCCGCGGTAAAGGACTACTTGGTTGCCTATACAGTTCATAGACAAGTAAATGGAAACTACTAAAAGCCTCAAGATAAGTGTGAGTGCCGAGGATGGCTCTTCCGTAGGAAGACGGAGGCGGATCCTCGGTAGTGTATTGAAGTGGTGAGTAGTGGACTCGTGTACGCAAAACCATTTCAAGTTGGAGTCTCGTAGGTTAGCCTAGCCAAGAGTCAAAGCTGGCTTGCTGCAATAACTCCACCAACCCTTCTTGATAATATGCATGTATGTAGGATCTGAAGTCTTGCTGGGTACCTTTGTACTCATGTTGCTATAATTTACATTTTTACAGAAGACGTTGCAGCCCCTTCTGATGGGTTCTACGTAGACATTGACATCAATGAGTAGGCTAAGGCCCAGGTGGTGATCCTGAGCTTGTGAAGGACCACGTAGTATAGCTAGGCTTTCCAAGCCTCTTTTATTTTACTAGTTGTCTGTACTCAGACAAGTTACTTCCGCTGCTGGTTTGTATGACTGTATGACTTGAATGCTGGGTCGAGAGACCCGTACCTTTGTGTATGTTATGTATGGCTCCCTGAGCCTTAAATAAAGTATTTGTGTCGTAGAGTCATGTTGTGATGCTTCGTTGTATTTGCACATATCGAGCATATTGTGTGTATGATTGAAATGCTTGGTATGTGTGGGATCTGACTATCTAGTTGTTTATCTTTAGTAGCCTCTCTTACCGGGAAATGTCTCCTAGTGTTACCGCTGAGCCATGGTAGCTTGCTACTGCTCTGGAACACTTAGGCTGGCCGGCATGTGTCCTTCTTCGTTCCGGTATCTGTCCCTTCGGGGAAATGTCACGCATT
The DNA here is from genome assembly GCF_018294505.1 of Triticum aestivum. NCBI lineage: Eukaryota > Viridiplantae > Streptophyta > Magnoliopsida > Poales > Poaceae > Triticum > Triticum aestivum. Next base: position 201,609,526 of record NC_057795.1, read on the forward strand.
GAGTACCGGAGTCCTATTAGCCCGCTACAGCCCGGTTTACCGGAGTCCTGCTAGCCCAGTGCTACAACCCGGACCCACTTGCTGGTGACCGACACGTTCGAAGCTGGGTCATGGATGCCTGTCCCTGTAAGTCTGTGCCACTTTGGGTTTACGACTAGTCATGTCAGCCCGGGCTCCTTATCATATGGATGCTAGTGACACTATCATATACGTGAGCCAAAAGGCGCAAACGGTCCCGGGCAAAGGTAAGGCGACACCCGTGGGGATACCGTGCGTGAGGCCGCAAAGTGATATGAGGTGTTACCGGCTAGATCAATGTGACATCGAGTCAGGGTCCTGACAGCGTTGGTATCAGAGCCGGACTGCCTGTAGGTTCTCCAAGCCAAACTGGGCGATGTTGAGTCTAGAAATTCTTTAGTTATATGTAGGGGAATTGTTTGTGGGTTGGAACGTAAGGCTCTTTTTACTCCTTTATCTTATGACATTCTGATCTGAGTCAGTCTATTCTTCCACCGGGGGTTAAGGAATTAGGATCTATTCTCTCTATCAGGTTCACGTGTTACTAATCAGTAGTACCTTATAGGTTTGATGGATAGAAGCCTAGTTCAGTTCTACTACCACATTATGTTGTTAGGATGGACTCAGAACTTTGATATGATGATGTTGAGTGTGTATGTAATCCTTTGTCAAATGTCTCAAAATCCTTTTTGAGCATTTACAACTGTTATGCTGCCGAAATTTTGCTAGAAATTCTAATGCCTTTGCATTATGATTGTGCTTTCAGATGGCCACTCGCGACCTCAATCAAGTGGTTCGCCTGACTCGATGCCTAGATGTACCCGGCCATACTGCCATGTTGGTCAGGGTAATGACTGAGGCTGGATACCGTTGGTATCCTGAGTATACGGTCGAAGAGCAATTCCGAGACTTTAATCAAAGCCAGTATCTCTGCACTGTCAGGATATTTCCCTCTTATCCTGGATCCACCGAGCCCCTTCACTGCTCCTATGGACTCGGGGTTACTATTGAGATGGCTGTGCAAGACGCCGCCTACTCTATGATGACCATCATGCGAGTCAGATCTGGCCTATTTCGGGACTCTGATTTCCGGTATATGCCAGGATCACTTCCGGGAGCACAAGGGTATCTTCAGGCTATCTATGCTGACCCCACCCAGGAGGATTCACGGACTCGCACCACTGCTGAGATGCTCGAGGATAAGGACCGTGAAAATCGGGCCTTGAGGCTAGAGCTCTTCAATACCCGTGCTGACCATTGGGCCATGTTGACTCGGTTTGCACCGGCGGTGCAAGCTGGATATTCGGATATGCGCGATCTCTACCCTATGAGATCTGCTCTGCCAGACGTGATGGGTTGGCGTGATGTAGGAGGCATCACCCCACCCCGCGGTCCCCGCAGGCCACCGTCTGTTGGTCCAAGACCTCATCCTAGCCCTTATGGTCCACAAGCTCCGCGAGATCGTCTGTTTCCGGATGATCATGTTGAGCTTCCAGGCTATGGAGGTGACTTCTACGAGGACTACTACGGATCGGTCTGAGTTAGTGGTAGTATCACTAGTTCTCTCTAGCTGTGTCGTCTATCGTCTCGCGTGACTCGTGGGATATGACCTAGTTTGTAATCTTTCCGGAGGTGTAGAAAAATAATGTATAGGAGCTGGGAATGCCTCCGATGAGATGTAATCCTCTTTTCACCGTAATAGTACTTTGTTTGGTCTTGTACTAAACCCTGTATGGTGTGTATGACGATGGAATAAAGAAGCAGTTTCTGTATCTACCATGTCATACGGATGATCATCTTGCATTTCGAGTTATTCCCTACATTCTGTATCCTATGTCGGAATTTTATCATTCTGACTAAATCATTGTCTTGTTTACCTAGGATGGTCAACAGGCGCACAAACCCTGCTCCTCAAGAGCAGGCCGAAGGCAGTGAAGTCAGGAATGCAAATCTGCCTCATCCTCCTTCCCTAGCCGAGGTTATGATGGAAGCCGAAAGAAACAAGCGGGAAACCAACCGTTTGTTGGAGCGTATTGAACAGAACACAGCACACCATCAGAGGACTAACGTGGTGTCACTCAGTGATTTTATCAAATTACATCCACCCACGTTCCACCACTCCGTCGAGCCTCTCGACGCTGATGACTGGCTTCGCAGTATTTCTCACAAACTGCGTTCCGCGCTGGTAGCGGAGGCTGACAAGGTCACCTTTGCTGCATATCATCTTGAAGGCCCCGCCAGTCTATGGTGGGAGAATTATGGAGCTATGCGCCCAGCGGGCCATGTCACTACTTGGGCTGAATTCAGTGAGGCTTTCCGTGAACATCACATTCCGGAGGGTCTCATGGACCGGAAACGTGAGGAATTTTGCAGTTTCACTCAAGGCCGACTCTCTGTGGATTCTTACAGCAGGGAGTTTGGTAATCTCGCACGATATGCAACTGAGGAAGTGTCTACTGATGCCAAGAAGCAAGCAAGGTTCCGTAAGGGACTTAGTCCTGAGCTTCACCGCGACCTCCGTCTGCATGAGTGCACATCTTTTCAGAAGCTTGTTAACAAGGCCATCAGTGCTGAGACTGGTCAGACTGATTATGACGCAACACACAAGCATGGCCGTGACGTGGGTTCCTCATCCGGTGCTGGTCCCCAGAAGCGCCGCGTGTGGGTGCCCAACACTGCCCTGCCACCCAGGTTCACACCGAGGCCATCCTTCCAGGCGCCTCGCCCCGTTCAACAGTCTGCACCAGCCAAGCCCTATGGTGGTCCAACCAACAACGCTCCTCCAGGTACCAGTTCCGTGACCTGTTTCAAGTGTGGGGAATCTGGCCACTATATGCGCGAGTGTCCCCAGACCAACCCCAACCAATCTGCTAAAGCTGTTGGCCGTGGCAAACCGACAGGGAAAGTGTTCCACGCCAAGCCGGCCACCGTTACACGTGGCCATGTCAACTGTATCTCTACCGAAGAAGCTCAAGAAGATCCCAACGTCGTTCTCGGTACGCTCCTTGTTAATTGCCACCCGGCATCTGTTCTTTTCGATACAGGAGCCTCTCATTCATTTATATCCGAGAACTATGCTCGTTTGCATAACACCGCATTCTGTAACATGCCATCCACTATGGAAATTTCTACTCCCGGTTCTAGATGGCAGACCTCCAGGGTAAGTTATGGAAATGAAATCCAAGTCGACAGACTTGTTTTCCTTGCATCTTTGATAGCTCTCAAATTTTCAGATATTAATATCATTTTGGGTATGGACTGGATGTCAGCTCATCATGCCAAAATTGATTGCTTCTCTAGGACTGTTCAACTCACTCACCCTTCGGGCAAGATAGTCAATGTCTTGACCCGATTAGCCAAGCGACAATTATTTTCTCTTAACGCCAGCCCTTTGCCAGACCTTGAGGACATTCCGGTAGTCCGTGACTTCCCAGATGTCTTCCCAGAGGAATTGCCAGGTGTTCCACCTGACAGGGATGTTGAGTTCGTAATAGACCTCATTCCAGGAACCGTTCCGATTGCTAGAAGACCCTATAAGATGGCACCACTAGAACTAGCCGAGCTTAAGAAACAACTCGACGAGTCCTTGAAAAAGGGTTTCATCCGACCTAGTTCATCTCCGTGGGCTTGCCCCGTCCTCTTCGTCAAGAAGAAGGATGGTACGGACCGGATGGTTGTAGATTATCGACCTGTCAATTTGGTCACAATCAAGAACAAATATCCACTTCCCAGGATCAACGACCTATATGATCAGCTCGCTGGATCCTCAGTCTTCTCCAAAATGGATTTGAGGTTGGGCTACCATCAAATCAAAATCAGGAATGGGGACATTCCTAAAATGGCCTTTGTTACTCGTTATGGCCAATACGAGTACACCGTTATGTCCTTCGGATTAACCAACGCTCCAGCCACCTTTTCTCGGTTAATGAACTCAATCTTCATGGAGTATTTGGACAAATTCGTCGTGGTTTACCTCGATGATATACTCATCTACTCCAAGAACGAGGAACAACATGCCGAACATCTAAGGCTAGTGTTGAAGAAACTTCGAGAGCATCGCCTTTATGCCAAGTTTTCCAAATGTGAATTTTGGTTGTCAGAAGTGACCTATCTGTGTCATGTAATATCTGGGAAAGGTATTGTTGTTAACCCTGAGCGAGTTCAAGCCGTTCTTAATTGGACTCCACCTGAATCGGTCAAGCAAGTTCGGAGTTTTCTGGGCTTAGCGAGCTATTGTCGTCGCTTTGTCGAGAACTTCTCCAAAGTTGCTAAACCTCTAACCGAACTCCTCAAGAAAGATAAAAAGTTCGAATGGACTCCACAATGTGAGCACAGCTTTCAGGAACTGAAAAGACGCCTGACTTCTGCTCCCGTACTGGTACCGCCAGACTTCTCTAAGGACTTTGTTATCTACTGCGACGCCTCGCGACAAGGACTAGGTTGCATTCTCATGCAAGACCGACACGTAATTGCTTACGCTTCACGGCAATTGCACCCACATGAGGAGAATTATCCTACTCATGATCTAGAGCTTGCAGCCGTAGTCTATGCTCTTAAGACCTGGCGACATTACCTCCTCGGTAACCGTTGCGAAATATTCACTGATCACCAAAGTCTGAAGTACATTTTCACCCAACCGGATTTGAATCTCAGGCAAAGACATTGGGTCGAGTTGATCACAGATTTCGACTTAGGAATAACTTACACTCCAGGGAAAGCCAACGTCATGGCTGATGCGCTAAGTCGTAAATCTTATTGTAACAACCTGATGTTACAACAAAGTCAACCGCTTCTCCATGAGGAATTTCGGAAGCTTAACCTTCACATTGTTCCTCAAGGATTTCTTTCCACCTTGGTGGCGAAACCTACTCTTACGGATCAAATCATCGCTGCCCAAAAGCGAGATAAGGGAATATCTAAAATCAAAGAGAACATTGCTAGCGGAGGTGCTAGTTGTTTCTCCACAAATGATCATGGTGTTGTGTACTTTGAGAACCGTCTAGTGGTTCCCAAGAACCAGCATCTACGGCAGTTAATCCTTAAGGAGGCTCATGAATCCCCTCTCACCATTCATCCCGGTAGTACCAAGATGTATCAGGACCTACGCCAGAGGTTCTGGTGGACTAGGATGAAGAGAGAAATTGCTCAGTATATTGCTAATTGCGACGTCTGTCGTCGTGTAAAAGCAGAGCATCAACGGCCTGCTGGCACCCTTCAACCCTTAGCTATTCCTGAATGGAAATGGGATAAAATTGGTATGGATTTCATTACCGGTTTTCCCAGGACCAAGAGAGGGAATAATGCTATTTTCGTCGTTGTCGATCGTCTTTCCAAAGTAGCCCATTTCCTACCTGTTCGTGAGAGTATAACCGCTAGTCAGCTGGCAGACTTATACATCTCCCGAATAGTGTCTCTCCATGGTGTTCCTTTGGAAATTAATTCAGATCGAGGAAGTCTTTTCACCTCTCGATTTTGGGAAAGTTTCCAAAATGCTATGGGAACCCGTCTCTCCTTTAGCACCGCTTTCCACCCTCAGTCGAGTGGTCAAGTGGAACGCGTCAACCAGATTCTAGAAGACATGCTTCGAGCCTCTGTTATCTCATTCGGAATGGATTGGGAGAAATGCCTTCCATTTGCTGAATTTGCCTATAACAACAGCTATCAATCTAGCTTGGGTAAAGCCCCTTTTGAAGTTCTCTATGGACGATGGTGTCGGACACCCCTTAACTGGTCAGAGACCGGGGAAAGACAATTCTTTGGCCCGGATATGATTCAGGAAGCAGAAGAACAAGTTCGCATCGTTCGTGAAAAGTTGAAAACAGCCCAATCTCGTCAAAAGAGTCAATATGACCGAAAACATAAGGCTATGACTTTCGAGGTTGACGAGAAGGCTTATCTTCGGGTCACCCCTCTGAAGGGAACCCATCGTTTCGGTATTAAAGGCAAATTGGCTCCTCGTTACATTGGACCTTTTCGCATTCTCGCCAAACGAGGAGAAGTTGCCTACCAGTTGGAACTACCTCCGCACCTCTCCAGAGTCCACGATGTCTTCCACGTTTCTCAACTCAGGCGTTACTTCTCGGATCCTATCCGTGGAGTGGACTACGAAACGCTTGATCTCCAAGATAATCTCACATATCGAGAGTACCCCATTCGTATCCTCGATCAGGCCGAGCGTACCACTCGATGTCATAATATCAAGTTTCTCAAAGTTCAATGGTCGCACCATTCTGAGGATGAAGCAACTTGGGAAAGGGAGGATCGTCTTCGACTTGAGTATCCCGCCTTCTTTCCGGAGGAACCCAAATCTCGGGACGAGATTCTTTTGAGTGGGGGTGAGTTGTCACACCCTAGCTAGTCATGCATTAGAGTGTTGCATCATGTTTATTCTTTCACCAGAAACCTGAAATGGGGATGACAGAACCCCCAGTCCCCTCTGAAACCAATTAGGGTTTACTAAAAACTTTTTCAATGAACCTGAAATGCCCTTCTAAAATGCCCATCATTTTTGTCTTGGTTCAGAACCTCTGCCAAAAGTGATGCACATTTTCCTAGGCCATCCTAGGGTTTTTGAATTAAATCATAAATAATTGAATTTGGGCATTTAAAATTATATAAAATATTTAAATGCTCAAATATCTCCAAACTAAAATGTTTCATGTTGGAAATAATCCAACTATGGACCAGGAGTAGTTTGGTGATTTTAGGAGTTGCCTAAGTATTTTATTTAATTCAACAAAGTTGCAGAAATATTAAAAAAACAAAAAACGGAAAGAAAATGGGAAAAGCTTACCTGGCGCCCAGCACCCGGCCCACCTGCCGGCCCAGCCCAGCACCGCGCCAGCGAGCTGCTTGCCGGCCAGGCAGGCAGGCAGGTGCTCGACGGCGAGCACCGCATGGGTGCCACGCACCTGCTCGCCGCCTCGCCGCCTCCCTCGCCCGGCTAACGCCGTGAATCGGCCTCCCTCTCTCCCCCGAACCCCCCAGACACCCCCTCTCCTCTCCAGCTCCTCCCCCTCGCACGCCCCAGCCATGGCCGACGCCATCGCCGCCACCCCCTCGCCGTAGCCACGCCCTCCGTCCACCCCACGCCGTGCCACCGTGTCCAGGAGCTTCGCCGCCGTCCACTTCATCGAGCTAGCCGAGCCCCGTGTGCTCGAGCGGCCCGAGACCACCGCACCGACCTCGCCCGAGCTCGCCGTCGCCGGAGATCCCTTTCAACGCCGTCGCTGCCTCAGCTCGTCCCCGACCCCGCCGGTGGCCTCTACGGGAGCG
>NC_057795.1:201616887-201643106 GCF_018294505.1 Triticum aestivum
CCCAGCCATGGCCGACGCCATCGCCGCCACCCCCTCGCCGTAGCCACGCCCTCCGTCCACCCCACGCCGTGCCACCGTGTCCAGGAGCTTCGCCGCCGTCCACTTCATCGAGCTAGCCGAGCCCCGTGTGCTCGAGCGTCCCGAGACCACCGCACCGACCTCGCCCGAGCTCGCCGTCGCCGGAGATCCCCTTCAACGCCGTCGCCGCCTCAGCTCGTCCCCGACCCTGCCGGTGGCCTCTACGGGAGCGCTGTGAGCCTAGCTACTCCTCCGACCCTCCCTCTCTCATTCCCGAGCTGTGTAGCCACCGCACGAGGATCACACGCCCGCACCGCCGCGGATCTCGTCGCCGACGTGCTTCCGGCCACCCTCCGGCCACAAGCTGGTGTCCATCTTACTCACCGAGTCCCGCAGCACCTAGCTAGCCACTCCCCGAGCCTCACCGACCCCTCTAGCGCCAAGTTCATCTTCGGCCGAACCCCGGTGGCCGCCAAAGTCGTCGCCGGCGCCAACTCCGGCCACCCCGACCCCAACGGACTCCACCAAGAGCTGCGGCTTGTCCTCAGCTCCACTCCGGTGGTCTCCGCGACCCATTTGGTGGCCGAAACGGCCAAAACCACTCCCGCCGCCGCGTCGGGCTCGCCGGCGGCTAAACGCCGGCGCCGCTGGCATTAACTTTGACCACGGGTGGGCCCTGGTTGACTCCCCTGAGTCAATGACAGGTGGGGCCCAGCCCTGTTAATTAAACAGGTTTAGTTTTAATTAAACTTTAATTAAATTAATCACCCTGACATGCGGGACCCACTGTCAGATTTGACCGGACGTGTTCCGTTGACCTGCTGACGTCACACTGACGTCAGGCTGACGCAATAATTGATTTTCTGGAATTATTCTAATATAGGAAATTTCAGAATATAGTTTAAACTTCAAAAATTCATAACTTTTATTCTGTAACTCCAAATCAGACAAATTATATATGAAAAATGATCAGAAAAATCCAATCTATCCATCTGTACTATTTTCATGCATGACTAAACAAGTTAACTTGAAGTTTAATGCAGAACAAGGAAAAACACTTTAAGAGGCCATGTTTGAGTTTGAAATTTGAATCTTTGATTCAAATTGGTTCAAACCCCTCTGGTCTTAGTTGCATTAGCCCAACACACTCATATTGCCATGTTTCATGCATGCATCATATTGTTGCACATTGTTTGGTGATGGTTGTGTATCGGTGTCCTTTGCGACAGGTTCTGCCTCCGAGGAGTATCGTGATTACCCTAACGAAGAACCGTATCAGTGCATCGAACCATCAGGCAAGCAACCAACCATTTGATCATATCGATACAATCCCATGTTCTCGCTCCTGCTCTCTTTTACTGCATTAAGACAACGCATTTCAAACTGCTATGTGCTACGGTAGTTGAACCCACTTCCTCTGCATGACCTGTCATTGCCACAGTAACTAGATGAAACACACTAGCATGTGTAGGAGTTGATTGAGCCATATGTATGTGTTGTTCCTACCTTGCTATGCCTGCTATGCTTAGAGTCGTGTTAGGTCTGGTTCATCTGGGTGATGGGCTAGAGTGATATGTTTATGTCGGTAATGAGAGTGGTGTGGTGAACACGATTTGGTAAAGGTATTGATGAGAGGCCATGTAGGAGTACATGATGGGTTGTTTCATTGAAGCCGACCTTAAGCACTGAGATCTGTATGTGTGATTTAAGATACAGCTACCACCATGCATTGGGCCCTGAAATATGACCCCGCTCGACTTCTTATTCACCCTAGCTTTCTGTCCAGGAGTTGCAAGTAGTTTCTGGTGTTTGTAGCCTACTGGAGGCCGTGGACAGCGCTGACCGTAGGGGTGGGCTGTGATGCGGTAGGTACGTGGCCGGGTGTACCGAATACCCGTTAGGTATCTCGGGAACCCTGTTCACATCATTCGGGGCCGTATGGGAAACCTCGGCCGGACTCCCTGCGGATGGAACCTGGATAGGCGATAAACCTGGACTAGAGGCTTAGGTGTTTAGGTAGGTCGTGGTCTACACCCACGTCGGCTTTCGCTTGAAGTCTGCCGAGCACATGTCGTGTGCAGACGCTAAGTGGTGGAAACATGTATGAAGAAGTACACCCCTGCAGGGTTATCATAATCTATTCGAATAGCCGCGTCCGCGGTAAAGGACTACTTGGTTGCCTATACAGTTCATAGACAAGTAAATGGAAACTACTAAAAGCCTCAAGATAAGTGTGAGTGCCGAGGATGGCTCTTCCGTAGGAAGACGGAGGCGGATCCTCGGTAGTGTATTGAAGTGGTGAGTAGTGGACTCGTGTACGCAAAACCATTTCAAGTTGGAGTCTCGTAGGTTAGCCTAGCCAAGAGTCAAAGCTGGCTTGCTGCAATAACTCCACCAACCCTTCTTGATAATATGCATGTCTGTAGGATCTGATGTAAGTCTTGCTGGGTACCTTTGTACTCATGTTGCTATAATTTACATTTTTACAGAAGACGCTGCAGCCCCTTCTGATGGGTTCTATGTAGACGTTGACATCAATGAGTAGGCTAAGGCCCAGGTGGTGATCCTGAGCTTGTGAAGGACCACGTAGTATAGCTAGGCTTTCCAAGCCTCTTTTATTTTACTAGTTGTCTGTACTCAGACAAGTTACTTCCGCTGCTGGTTTGTATGACTGTATGACTTGAATGCTGGGTCGAGAGACCCGTACCTTTGTGTATGTTATGTATGGCTCCCTGAGCCTTAAATAAAGTATTTGTGTCGTAGAGTCATGTTGTGATGCTTCGTTGTATTTGCACATATCGAGCATATTGTGTGTATGATTGAAATGCTTGGTATGTGTGGGATCTGACTATCTAGTTGTTTATCTTTAGTAGCCTCTCTTACCGGGAAATGTCTCCTAGTGTTACCGCTGAGCCATGGTAGCTTGCTACTGCTCTGGAACACTTAGGCTGGCCAGCATGTGTCCTTCTTCGTTCCGGTGTCTGTCCCTTCGGGGAAATGTCACGCATTGAGTACCGGAGTCCTGTTAGCCCGCTACAGCCCGGTTTACCAGAGTCCTGCTAGCCCAGTGCTACAGCCCGGACCCACTTGCTGGTGACCGACACATTCGAAGCTGGGTCATGGATGCCTGTCCCTGTAAGTCTGTGCCACTTTGGGTTTACGACTAGTCATGTCAGCCCGGGCTCCTTATCATATGGATGCTAGCGACACTATCATATACGTGAGCCAAAAGGCGCAAACGGTCCCAGGCAAAGGTAAGGCGACACCCGTGGGGATACCGTGCGTGAGGCCGCAAAGTGATATGAGGTGTTACCGGCTAGATCAATGTGACATCGAGTCGGGGTCCTGACACTTAAGGCCGCTACGAATCCGGATAGTTTTTGTATCTGCTTGAGGTCTTTTTGAATATCCAATTGTGATAGAGCTCGGATTTTGGCCAGGTTTGCTTCAATTCCTCTACTGGATACGATGAAGCCCAAGAGCTTTCCAGCTGGTATGCCGAAGACGCATTTTTCCGGATTGAGCTTAATGTCATATGCTCGGAGGTTGTCGAATGTCACCCTCAAGTCGTCTACTAGAGTTTTGACGTGTTTGGTCTTGACGACCACATCATCTACGTATGCCTCTACTGTTTTGCCTATCTGGGTAGCCAAACATGTTTGAATCATGCGCTGATATGTTGCGCCGGTGTTTTTGAGTCCGAAGGGCATTGTGTTGAAGCAGAATGGCCCATATGGAGTAATGAATGCCGTTGCGGCCTGATCTTTCTCCGCCATCTTGATTTGATGGTATCCGGAGTATGCGTCGAGGAAGCACAATGAATCGTGCCCTGCGGTAGCATCGATGATTTGGTCGATGCGGGGGAGAGGGAAAGGGTCCTTTGGACATGCCTTGTTAAGGTCTTTAAAATCGACGCAGAGGCGCCAGGATTTGTCCTTTTTAGTACCATTACTAGATTGGCTAGCCAGTCCGGATGTTTTATATCTCTAATAAATCCGGCTTCTAAGAGTTTGGCTAGATCCTCTCCCATTGCCTGTCTTTTGGGTTCGGAAAATTGCCGAAGAGCTTGTTTGACTGGCTTGAATCCTTTTAGGATATTTAGGCTGTGCTCTGCCAGCTTGCGTGGGATTCCTGGCATGTCTGAAGGGTGCCAGGCAAAAATGTCCCAATTTTCCCGAAGGAATTCTCGTAGTGCGGCTTCAACATCAGGACTTAATTGTGCCCCAATGGAGGCCGTCTTTGTGGGGTCTGTTGGATGGACCTAAAATTTGACTATTTTGTCTGCTGGTTTAAAAGAGGTGGACTTGGACCTCTTATCGAGTATCACATCGTCCCTATCCACCGTGGAGCGCAGCGTAGTTAGTTCCTCTGCCGCTAGGGCTTCGGACAATGCCTCTAGGGCTAGTGCGGTTGTCTTATTTTCAGCGCGGAGTGCTGTATCTGGATCACTGGCGAGAGTGATTATCCCATTGGGTCCGGGCATTTTGAGCTTCATGTACCCGTAGTGGGGTATAGCTTGGAAGATTGTGAATGCCTCTCGCCCTAACAAAGCGTGATATCCGCTGCCGAATGGGGCCACTTGGAACGTGACCTCCTCGGACCTGTAATTGTCCAGTGAGCCGAACACTACATCTAGTGTGATTTTTCCTGTGCAGCGTACTTCTCGACTAGGGATTATTCCTCTGAAGGTTGTGCTGCTTCACTCAATGCGGCTCCAGTCAATTTCCATTTTTTGAAGGGTTTCCTCATAGATGAGGTTTAATCCGCTGCCTCCATCCATGAGTACCTTAGTGAGACAGAAACCGCCCACTATCGGACTGAGGACCAATGCGGCTGGTGCTCTAGGTGTTCAGAATTTAGGTTCGTCGCTGGCATTGAAGGTGATAGCCGTGTCGCTCCATGGATTTGTTGTTGCTACTTGGTAGACTTCGGCGAGGCTGCGGATTGTTCGTTTTCGCATGTTATTTGATGCGAAAGTCTCGAAGACTGTTAATACCGTACTGGTACTGCTGGGTTGGTTGCCCGGGGCTAAAAAGCCCACGCCACTTTTGGCCACCTGCCGTAGTATCCAACATGCTCGAAGGCTATGTGTTGGAGTGGCGCCCTCCATACTGTGGATTTTGCAGGGTCCGTTGAGCCATCCCTCTAGTACGGTTCCGTACCCTTTAGGGGGTTTTTGCTTTTTGGTTTTTAACCCAGGTGCTTGAGTATGACGCACCCTTTTATTTCGGACTGGGGTTTTATTCAGGGCCGGATTGTCCCAAAACATGGTTTTGGTTTTCCAGGCATTCTCCATCGCGCAGTATTTTTGTACAATGGTCGCTAGGTCGGTGAAGCGTGTAACTTCGTGACGACTGATGGCATTTATGATTCCCTTGTCCGTGCAATTGTTGTAGAAGATTGAAATCGCACTTTCTTCATGGCAGTCCTTTATCCTGTTCATAACCAGGAGGAATCTGGCCCAGTAATGATGTACTGTTTCATCGGGATCTTACCATATTTGGGATAGATCGCGTATGTTTGGGTGGGCGGGTGGAATTAAGTTCGGAACCCCGCCCGATCCGAGGCTCAAAGGCCAAGAAGTTTCCGGATTCGGAAGCTTGGTTTGTTGAGAGCTTTCCAACAAATCTGGTCCGATGCCTGACTTTAGGTTCAGTATTTGGTCAGAGTCCGTCCCTCCACTGGAATCCGGCATGGAGGGATCCGGAATCCAGACATAGTTGGTTTTTAACATAGAAGGAGAGTCGCCGCATTGTTCCTCTACCACGACAACATGGTGGGTAACCTGGGGAGAGTTAATTTCTCTCAGATCGGTTTTAAGCCCAATCTGATCGTAGTCGGTAGCGACTCCCAGGGCGGCGATGCGATCCAAGAGCTCGTTTACGGAGGAGAGCTCGATCGGATCTAGCTGCTCGGCGAACTCCGAGCTGACGTGAAGATCGCTTTTAATGACTTGAGAGGTCATTGTCGGGGCGGTGGCCGAACAGGCGGTCATGAGAAAACCGCCTAGCCGGATAGTCTGGCCGGCGGCCAAAGCTCCCTTGACGACGGCGCCGTCTTTAAAGACGGGAAAAGACATCCTTCCTGATGGTTACGGCACAGAGGAACTCTCAATGAAAGCATCAATGTCGGTGTCAAAACCGGCGGATCTCGGGTAGGGGGTCCCAAACTGTGCGTCTAGGAGGATGGTAACAGGAGACGAGGGACACGATGTTTTACCCAGGTTCGGGCCCTCTTGATGGAGGTAAAACCCTACGTCCTGCTTGATTAATATTGATGATGTGTGTTACAAGAGTGGATCTACCACGAGATCAAGGAGGCTAAACCCTAGAAGCTAGCCTATGGTATGATTGTTGTTCGTCCTATGGACTACAGCCATCCGGTTTATATAGACACCGGAGAGGGCTAGGGTTACACAGAGTCGGTTACAAAGGTAGGAGATCTACATATCCGTATCGCCAAGCTTGCCTTCCACGCCAAGGAAAGTCCCATCCAGACACAGGACGAAGTCTTCAATCTTGTATCTTCATAGTCTTGGAGTCCGGCCGATGATGATAGTTCGGCTATCCGGACACCCCCTAGTCCGGGACTCCCTCACCCATGGTAATGGGATTGCTGAGTCCTCGTGGCTCACAGATTACTACACAACAGTTGCAGGTACAGAAAATGCGATGATCATGACTGAGAGTGATGCTTGCTTGTTTTGAGTTCTTCTTCTGCTTCGTCGTTCAGGGGATAGGTTCATGGTCGGCAGCCTGGGCTAGCAGGGTGGATGTCGTGTGAGTTTCTATTTGTGTTTCATCCGTAGTCGGATGATGCTCTTATGTATGATGTTGTTGTATTCGTGTGGTATTGTATGTCTCTTGTATGTATCCCCAACTATTATGTAATGGTTCGATGTAATGATATCCACCTTGCAAAAGCGTCTCCAATATGCGCTTCTATCCTTCGTGGGACCTTCGAGTTCCTTTAGGATAGGGCCGCATATTGGGCGTGACAGGTGCCCTATTACTTGCGCTGGCCTGAACAACCTATTGTGTGGAGTCGGGAGGATCATCTGCCCCGGGTTGATAATCCGGGTCATCTGGCGTTGGTGGTGGCACCTCAGGTTGGAGGTTATAAGTTCACCAAGGTGCTCATGGATGGAGGGAGCAGTATCAACATCTTGTACTATGAAACCTTCCATCGCATGGGGTTGACAGATAAGAATCTTAAACCGTCAGACACCATTTTCGATGGTGTGGTGCCTGGTAAGTTGGCTTATCCAGTCAGTAAGATAGCTCTGGAGGTTGCTTTTGGAGATGATCATGATTCAAGATCAGAGACATTGACTTTTGAAGTGGTGAAAATCAGGAGCCTGTACCATGCCCTGTTTGGACGGCCGACTTATGCTAAGTTCATGGCAAGGCCCTGTTATGTTTATCTGCAGCTCAATATGCCGGGTCATAAAGGGACCATCACAGTACATAGAAGCCGTAAGATCGCTTTCGAATGTGAGGAAGGTGATGCGGCCTATGCTGAGTCGGTTTGTGCAACAAAGGAGTTGAAGTTCTACAAGGACAATGTTGATCCGGCGGATATGACTTTTTTGAAAAAACCAACTACAGAGCATGATCCGGCTTTGAAGTTTAAATCGGCTGATGAGACTAAGCTGGTTGATTTTGTTCCTGGCGATTCATCCAAGCAGTTTAGCATCAGCGCTAACCTGGATCTGAAATAGGAAAGCGCGCTCATAGAGTTCATCCATGAGAACCGGGACATCTTTGCATGGAAACCTTCTGACATGCTAGGTGTACCGAGGGAACTCGCTGAGCACACTCTTAATATCGATCTCAAGTTTAAACCAGTCAAGCAGTTTCTCCGCCGCTTCATGAAGAAAGACGCAAAGCCATCGATGAGGAGGTAGCCCAGCTCTTGGCAGCAGGGTTTATTGTGGAGGTTTTTCACCCTGAGTGGTTAGCTAACCCGATGCTAGTACTTAAGAAGAATGACACTTGGCGTATGTGTGTGGATTACACAGATTTGAACAAGGCTTGTCCAGCTGATCCCTTTGCTCTCCCTCGTATTGATCAAATTATTGATGCTACAGCGGGTTGTGAGCGTTTGAGCTTTCTGGATGCTTATTCTGGTTATCATCAGAACAAAATGGCAGTTAAGGACCAGGAGAAGACAACTTTTATAACTCCCTTTGGAGCCTTCTGCTATGTATCTATGCCTTTTGGGCTCAAGAGTGCCCAGGAAACTTATCAGCGGTGTGTGCAAAATTGTCTTCATAATTAGATTGGGCGCAATGTTCATGCTTATGCGGATGATATATTGGTGAAGTCGAGGAAAGTGGAGACGTTAATAGATGATTTGAAGGAAACTTTTGATAATCTCCGGGTTTATAAAATGATGCTTAATCCGGCCAAATGTGTTTTTGGTGTACCAGCAGGCAAGCTCTTGGGTTTTCTGGTGTCTAACAAGGGCATTGAAGCTAATCCGGAAAAGATCAAAGCTATCACGTCTCTGGCTAAACTGGCGTGTATCAACGATGTTCAATGTCTGGCAGGTCGTATTGCAGCGCTAAGCGGTTTATCAACCGGTTGGGAGAGAAGGCTATCCCTCTATATCAGATGATGAAAAAGACAGACAACTTTGTGTGGAGTGACGCTTCTAATGCGGCGTTTGAGGATCTGAAGAAAAATTTAGCCGAGCCACCTATTCTTGCTGCCCCCATTGATAAAGAACCATTGCTGTTAAATGTGGTTGATAATGCCCGGGCAGTTAGTGTGGCTATTGTGGTGGAGCGCAAGGGGGCAGGTAAGGAATATCCAGTTCATCGGCCGGTTTATTATATCAGTGAGGTTCTTATTGAGTCAAAGCAGAGATATCCACATTGGCAGAAGCTTGTGTATGGAGTTTTTATGGAGAGTTGGAAGCTTAATCAATACTTTCAGGGCCATCCCATCACGATCGTCAGTTCCGTTCCTTTGGGAGATATCATCCAGAACAGGGAAGCAACTGGCCGAGTTTCTAAGTGGGCTATAGAGCTTGGACCTCACGGGTTAAAATATATGCCTCGTACGGCCATCAAGTCCCAAGCGCTCGTGGATTTCATCAATGACTGGACAGAGTTGCAGGCACCGAAGGATAAACCGGATAGCACATACTAGACTATTCACTTCGACGGGTCCAGAAAATTGGAGGGCTAGGGGACTGGAGTGGTTCTTACGTCCCCTCGAGGTGACAAATTTGGTTATGTTCTCCGCTTGATGTTTCCTTGTACTAACAATGCAGCTGAGTATGAGGCCTTGCTCCATGGTCTTCGAGTGGATAAGGAAATGAACTTAATCCGGCTACGATGCTTTGGGGACTCCTATTTAGTGGTTCAGCAAGTCTCTGGTACTTGGGATTCTAAGGATCCACTCATGGCGGCTTATCGGCGTGAGGTGGATGTTATTGCTGGTCACTTCAAGGGTTACCAGGTCGAGCACATTGATCGGTGCAAGAATAAAGCGGCGAATGCTTTAAGCCGCCTGGGGTCTCAGCGTAAACCGGTGCCGCCCAATGTCTTTCTAGACGTTTTGCATAACACGTCGGTCAAACTACCGACGGAGGAGCATCTGGCTGTTCCTAAACTGGAGGCTCAATTGGTGGCGGTTCTTCATGCTATCCTTGGTTGGATGGTGCCATACCTGGTGTACATGACCAGGGGCGAGTTACCCAAGGACGAAGTTTTGGCCAGACAGATAATCCGGCAGTCCAAGTCCATGACTATTGTCAATGGCGAGTTACATCACTGCAGTGTCTCAGGGGCGTTTCAGCGTTGTGTTTCTCCTAAATAAGGCTATGAGATTTTGCATGAAATCCACGAAGGGGATTGTGGTCATCATGCCGGTTCAAAATCCCTTGTGGCTAAAGCTTTCCAACACGGTTTTTACTGGCTAAAGGCTCATGTTGATGCTGAGGATTTGGTCAGGAAGTGTGACGGTTGTCAGAAGTTTTCACGCTGAGCCCATGTTCCGGCTCAGGAGTTGAGGATGATTCCAATCACCTGGCCGTTTTCAACTTGAGGGCTGGATATGGTTGGGCCCTTTAAGAGGTCCAAGGATAAGAAGACCCACCTTCTGGTGGCGGTTGATAAGTTCACTAAGTGGGTAGAGGCGGAGCCAGCAAGTGTGATGCAGCCACAGCGGTTCAATTCATGAAGAAGGTGATTTTCCATTTTGGTTTTCCACACAACATCATAATAGATAATGGCACAATCTCTCCAAGGGTGCTATGGAAGTGTTCTGTCAACGTGAGCACATCCAGCTTGATGTGTCATCGGTGGCTCACCCCCAGTCTAGTGGTCAAGCCGAGAGAGCTAATCAAGAGATCCTGAAACGTATCAAGCCCCGGCTCATGGTTCCTTTGCAGAGGACGCCGGGTTGTTGGGTGGAAGAGTTGCCTTCCATATTGTGGAGCATTAATACCACCCCCAATAGATCTACGGGTTATACACCCTTCTTCATGGTTTACTGAGCAGAAGCAGTTCTCCCCAGTGACATTCGCCATGACTCGCCCCGGGTGGCAGCTTATGTTGAAGCGGACAATGAACAAGCATGCCAAGACGCATTGGACCTGTTAGATGAAAAACGAGACATAGCAGTTGTGCGTTCGGCGATTTATCAGCAAGATCTGCGGTGTTATCACAGTCGCTGGGTTAAAAACAGAGCTTTTCAAGAAGGCGACTTAGTGCTCCAGCTTATCCAGGATCAGACCGATATGCACAAGTTATCCCCACCTTGGGAAGGACCCTTTGTGGCCAGCAAGAATCTGAACAATGGGTCATACTACCTTATCGATGTTCGAGAGCACAAAGACTCACGCAAATCGGGGGAGGAGACCCGCCGGGCGTGGAATATTGCTCATCTTCAGCCTTACTACACCTGAGCCATAGGCTCCTACTATGTACATATTCTTGACAATGTATATATTATGATCAATATAACAAACCGGCATCCTTGCTAAAGCAGGGCCTCTGTCGTTCTTCTTTAAATTTTCTTTGTTACATGGGGGCTCCTGTTGATAAAGCGGAGTTTTGATTGTCCATTATTCCGGCTTATAAAGCTACAAAAAAAAGAGCTTGGGGGCTTCATACTCAAAATCATAAGGAGCCAAAGAGAGTATTTTGCAAAGCACAACTCAAACATAGGCGCCCACTGAGCACAGCTCAAAATATTGCTTGGGGGCTCTTTGCTTCTACAAGAACAAAGAGTCTATAACCTTGCAATAGGCTATAAAAGCCAGGCTTGGGAGCCAGGTGTATTCACCTAAAACCCTGGGTTATCCTGCCTTTTTAAGTCACTCCGTCCAGGTAATCCTGGTAAGACACGTTGAACGTTTGACAGTCAATCTTATAAAGACCCTGAACTTGTCATAGTTAAATTGACGATTGATTAATGTGAGGTCCATCTTGTAAGGCTTTGTAAAATGGTTTAACTCAGTGGCCTGGCAGCCCATGAAAAGCCTCGCCTTTTTGTGTGTTTTCTTCACAAGTCTTTCTTTTCGACGTTTATTTTGATGAGGTTTATATTCAATCCGGTGTTTACTAGACCGATCTGGTTTTTGAGTTGCCAAGTACAAAATTACAAGATGACCGGTGTAAATTGACCTGGCCTGGCTTTCAACTATAAGTGGTCAGTACAGGATCAACTATAATCCGGTGTTTGTTAACCCGGTATGGCTTTGACTACCAGTTGCCAGTACGATATATGGATAATCCGGTGTTTATCATAACCCGGTGCGGCTTCATCATAAACCGGCAAAGCATGGTGGGAGTTATCAGTACTCAAGATTTGGGTTATCGCCCTTACTACAATAAGTTGGTAAACCAACGATGTGATTCAATATCATAGGTATGATATACTTCATATTTTTCTTAAAGTACAACCTTGGTTATAAACCCTGGCTTTATGTTGGGTGTTATGACCCGTCCGGCGGTAAACCGCCAGGACACTTTAAGCTTACTATATTCAGAAATAGGATTGAATAAAGCTGCTAAGCATCATAAGCAGACATAGCATAATCATGACCGATTAACAGTATTGCAAAATGAATATGCACGATGGTATAGCAGACCAAGTGTTTAAACTAGCCTATTACAAGGCGCTTTGATGGCCCAAAAGGATAATTGTTTATCACACGGATCGCAGTGTGTAGAAGCTAAATCGGCCTCCGGATCATGATTCTTCACCAGGCTGACCTGAAGGCTGTGGATCATCCTGCGCCGGTTGATCCTCCTCCTCTCCACCCAGAGGCTGGAAGTCAATGGTTGCCCAGTCAATCCCAGTGAAGGCTTGGAAGACAGCTTCATCACTTATAAGGTTGGACGGTTCAACATCAGGGGCGTAGGTATGCTTACGGATTGGCGGGATAAGATTTTGCACATAAAAGTTGGTGTGTTAACCCGCTTGTTGTTGGCATCATAAATCGTCTAGTAAAATGACAAATCAGTGCCTTCAGCCAGTTTGCTTGCCAGTGGACGCATTTCCCTTGTTATGGCCCTGAGGTCGTCATTATCAAAATCTGAGCTGTCCTCTTTTTGGCCCGGATAGCCATTTCCAATATCTTCCGGATCTAGGTCAGATATCCATGCCTTGGCCCGAGTCAATGCAGTAAGAGCACCAGCCCTAGCAGCTGATTTCTTCAATTCCTCAAGCCAGGCAGGCATCATAGATAATTTTTCCAATGTTTTCTTGATTAAAGTTGGGGGCGGTTTATTATGTGAAGCTGTGCAGATGACCCGTTGAGCGCCGGTATACAATTGCTCTATCAGTGTATAAGCAGCCTTTAGTGTTTTGCGTATATCTGAGCCAAGATGAGTAACGCGGCTACCTGCAATGGTCAAACTATTAGTAAACCAACATTTTCATTGATGTTGCTTCTTTAAAGCTTATGAAGAGGATATTTATCGAAGACAGCAGTGGTCATAGCATTGATTTGCCATTTCAAGCCAGTCAGTTGTTCTACTACCGGATTAAGGGCTACCTCAGCATCCTCCGCCCGCTTTAGCAGAGTTGTTTTTTCAGCATCCCATCCAGCCCGTTCGCTTTTAAAGTTGTCCTTCAGTTGTTCCATGGCTGTTAAAGCGCCGGTCAGCTCTTCTTTAGCCTTGGAAGTTTCTGCTTGCTAGGACTTGATATTTTCTTGAAGGTCGGCTATTTGAGATTCCTTTTTGCTCAGATCAGCCTGCAAGAGACATTTAATGGGTTAGTAGTGCATATTTGAAGTACCAAGAACATAACAAGTTATACACTTGGCAATTGGGGGCTAATGCATATTGCTTCTTATCAACTATCATTTTAAGTCCCAAGCACATAACAAGTTATACACTTGGCACTTGGGGGCTAATGCATATTTGCTCAAGTTCAGGTTATGGATTTTTCCTCCTCAATTGGATTACAAAGATGATTATCAAGAATTTTAGAAGCTTCATGACAGAAAGGTACCGGCTCATCCTAAAGGTATAAACCGGCCCCTGGAGGCTACGCAAGCAAAATTAAATATTGTTCTGCTACAAGTCCCGGTTCACATTGATATTATGAACCGACCCTTGGGGTCTACTGGAATTTATAGCCTAAACCGGTCATAAGTAAAGAAAGCTTATGCAGAGTGAGTGATATTTACCTCATACCGCTCCTTCATCAGGCCCACTAAACCGGCTTCATAGTCGCGGCTTGTGTACACGCGGTTTAAGAATCCAGAATGAATGTCTTGGGCGTTGAGGTGGGCATAGTTTGATAAATCTATTTTCCACTTTCCCTTGTCCATAGCAGAAAGTTCTTCCTTGGCACTATTCTTTGATAAAGCGATAGGATTGCCAGGGGAGGAGAAATCAGTGCCAGTAACGACAACATTGTCATCAGCACCTTTAGCCGGGCTTGGCGGATCATCAGCATGAGCTGGATCAATATCCATGTTCTCAACTTCAGTGGCTTGATCCGGCAACAACGGGCCATTAGGAATATTGTCAACATCTGGATGTGACGGTTCAGGAGTTTGTTCCGTTTCATCCCGATTGGGGTCTTCAGCCGGTTTGTCCACTTTGGCCTTCTTGCTGGTTTTGGCTTTGGCCCTGGAAAGTAATAAGTATGCGTCAGAACGGTGCAAGGATCAAAAATATAAAGGTATGACGGATTAGTAAAGTATGCTCACCCAGGAACCGTTTTAAGGGTTGGAAGCTTCATTGATGTTGATTCGCCAGAAGATGAATGGGAGGTCCCCTGGTAATTCGAGTTAGATGGATTAAGAGGATATCGTAAATAACCCGCCCTAGGACAAGGTTTATCAGAAGTACAAGAGACCTCTTGGCGGTGTTTACGAACCGGAGTGTTCAGCAAACCGGAGGAAGTAACCACTTGGCCACTATGCCGGGTTGTGCGGCGAGCTTCATGCTGTTGTGTCTTCAAAAGAAAGTGCGGATCCAAATAAGCTAGAGAGTGTGAAAATCTTACTTTCCGGACTGCTTGACGGGTTTTCGGTGTTGGCAGAGGATCTGAGTCGGAAAAAAGAATAATTACCTCTATGTCACCAGCACGGCTAGCTTCCGCATCATCCTGATAATGATCATTATCAATGAGGTGTATGAAAAAAGAGCCAAGAGAATCTAGTTCTACCTCTGACTCTAGATCATCAAGCTCTTCATCATTAGGCTGGTCAGGGGATTCGACAGTTTTCTACTTCGCAGGTTTTTTTGTGACTTTGGTCTTAGTGCGAGGTGCTTTCACCGGTTTATCCTGCGGCTTCCTCTTCCAGAACGGATCATCACCCTGCAAAGATGGACAACAAGTTATAAAGAAATATTTAAGAGGGGACGGATTAAGACAAGAATGATGCAATTCTTACAGCTGGCGGTTTGTTGGAAACACAGAAAGGACCGAGCCATGTCTTGCTGCACTCAGATACCGATTCATCTAGCATTTTCTTGACAGGTTCAGTAATTTCTTCGTCACTTAGCTGAATATCAATATGCCGCTGAGGATCTTTGAGATATCCTGTGTACTCGCACATTAAACCGGGGCGACGGCTTAAGGGCAAGATACTCCAAGAGACCCAACAGCGGACAAAGTCGATGCCAGTTAAACCATTAGCCATAAAGGCTCGGAGTTTTGAAAGCTGTGGTGCATACTTAGCTCATTCTTTTGCGGTGAGTCGTTGGGGAACTGGATGTGTATTGGTAAGCCGGTGAGCACGATAACCCGACAGAGGATTTTCGTCATCTGGAGCTGTGTTTCGGCAATAAAATCAAGTCTGATTCCAGTCTTTGGGGTGGCTATGATGCTTGGCATGAGAGAAATTGACATCTTTCCTCTTCTGAATTGAAACGCCACCAAGTTTAGTGTTGGGCCCGTCCGTAAATTCAGTACGGCGGTTTAAGTAAAAGAAGTCTTTGAATAATTCGACAGTAGGTTCTTCTTGCAGATAGCCTCGCAAAACACTTGAAAATTGCAAATATTGGACACGGAGTTTGGTCCAATATCTTGAGGGCGGATTTGGAAGCTAGCAAGCATGTCACGGAAGAATTTTGATCTGGGAGGCTAAACCCTCGACTCAGATGATCAGCAAACACAATCACTTCTCCGTCTTTTTGCTCAGGAGGATTTTCTGGACCGGGGACTCTCCAGTGGATGGTTTCTTTACTCGCTAAAGCGCCGGTTGCAACGCACCCGTTCATCTGTTCTTTTGTAACCCGGGAAGGAACCCAGTTGCAAGCATAGAATTGTTTGGCCATTTCAATGGAAAGCTGGAAAAGATCAATGCCAGTTTAAAATTCATGACTGACAAGTATAATGCGTCACAAGGTTAGAGGGAGAAGATGTTGAGGTATATATACATGTTAAACCAGATTCTGACATTGCCAGGATTATAAACATGAGGAATCGGCAGTTTAAAACAGGGCTAATGCTACCTGGCGGGTTATAATTTTCTTAAAGTTAAACCGCCTACATTGGCATGGAAGGTACAGATCTGAAATAAATAAGTGATGAAAAACATGATTCACAAATTGACATTACAAATCTGAATCTACCATGTGTCAGAAAATGGAAAAATATTCAGGGTTAAATGTTCTGGCATTGGATGTGTTGAAGGATCCAGATGGGGTTTTCTACTTAAATGAGATGCACTAATGGAAAGGAAGGATCATGACTATCTCTATACAGGATAAAAATCAAGGTTTAGATCAAGATCTGTTGTGCAGAAACGAGCACTGATGAACACTGATGGGTATAGAAACCCTAATGACAGATCTAGGGGGGAAGGAAAGAGGACTTACCGGTGTCACGGGAGCAGTGGAGAGGCGCCGTGATTCTCTCGTAAGCTCAGGGTGATGCAGCGGCCGGAGTTGAGGTTGAGGATGAAGATGCAGCGGCGGCGGCTGAGCTTGAGGGCTAGGTCGACGCGAGGAAGAATAAGAAGTGAAGAGGCACAAGGGGGAAAAGTAAAAATAACCCTTGGTGTTATTTATAAGGCGAAGGGATAAGCGACAGGCACAAGAATCGAGGAGCCCAAAAAATAGATATGTGACACAGATGTCGCCTCGATTTTCGGAAGCTCATTAATAAAGGGGAGGTGTGTACGGTTTTTTAAGCAGGTGATGTCATGGCAGTTTATTATAATCTTGGAAGATGACATCATGGCGGATTACAAGGTTCACATGAAGGTGTTCAAGAAGTAATTTTCTTAAGTGTGGAAGATTGACATGAATAGGTTCAAATCAACCTGGGGCCTAATGTTGGGGATATAACTACTGAGTATAAACCGCCCAGGTAGGGTCGGGTTATACCTGTAACAACTCATCCATATTGAAGCCCATGAAGATAAGGAGTATGGTGCTTTACTTTAGAGATTTAGAGGCCCAGGGCCCAAAGGCCGATTAGGGCCCGTAGACATAAACCGCCATATAATGTGTAACTTGTGTTGTAAGATAGGGCAGGGTAGAAACCGAGCCGGACACATGTATGAGTCGGCCGGGATTCTGTAAACCGCCGGGCGTCAACCTGTGTATATAAAGGGACGGCCTGGCGGCAGTTCAAGGACAAGAAACAACAACTCGAGAGCTAGGCAAAGCGGATTCGCTCCCTAGTCATTGAAACCCCATAAATTCCACCACAACTGGATTATAGGCTTTTACCTTCACCACAAGGGGCCGAACCAGTATAAACTCCCCGTGTCCTTTGTCCGGTTTAACCCCTTTAAGCTAATCTCGTTGCGATCGCTCCATGACTAAGTCCTCACACTAGGACATCTGACGTGACAATTCCACGACATAGGGCCAGTTCTTTTGGCGGCTTAAAAAATAAGCCGTCTCTTCCCTAGTTTTTCCTATAGGACTAGTCATAGTGCAGAGTAACATTAAGGCGCCTCACTCGTTTATTTGGGCTTCTAAACTACTACTAGTACCTTCGTCTTGGTTTATTCGTCACCATTGTAATTTGTGCTAAATTTTGACCAAAGATTTAACTGATAAAATGTTAGTGCATGTGACATGCAGTAACATTTCATTAGTTAAATTTATGATCAAAATTTGACACATATTACAATGGGGACCAATAAACCAGGACGGGGGTAGTAGTTATGGGATTACTAATCTAGAAGCCTAAAAGAACTAGCCCCTGGTACTCCTACTAGTAGTAGTACTCAAGTTGGAATTCCAATTGCACGACACAACTTGTTAGGCAAAAAATTCGATACAGGGTGTAGGAAGCAGTTTGGGAATTTGCATGCCTTTCTGACCAGTGAGATACTTCGTACAAAGTACGACAGAGAAATAACCACAGAGAAGGAAGCTAAAAGTAAACAATCAAACGAGCATTTTTGCATTTGTTTTTCATTAAATCATTTCACAAGCTTGACTAGTGTTGTTTTTCTACTTTAACAAAAACCGCATCGTAATGTTAAAATGTGCATTTGCCAGTTAAAAAAACATGCATTTGCACGTACATAAGTAATAGTAGTACTCCCTCCGTCTAGGTGTATATTTCTTCCCTCCTTCTTGGTCACGATGCACAACCAAAGATGACTTATTCACCTGGACGGAGGGAGTAGCACAGTCTGCTAGCATATATAAAGAGAGATGTGTAGTGCGATAGTATATAGTAAAGTTTGTGCTATATGCACGTACTTACAAAATGCGAACGGATACACAAGGTTTCCAAACTTTCCCTTTTACATACTTAGTTAAGGACACTAATAATTCCTGAACGTTCGAGATTTATCATCTGCGTCCCAAAACTAATGAGATCGCCTTACCAAACTAAATTATACTCCTACTAAAAGCCACGTCGCTCACAGGAGCACTTGCGGCGCGCCACGAGTGCCCTGGTGCATGGCCGTTTCCCAGTGCGCTGACACAATGCCTCATCCTCAGCCTCACAACTCGCGAGGTGCTGATTGGCGGCTTGCCGGCGGGCGAGCGCGATCTCACCACTGTGGTGATCCGGTGCCAAAAGGTACTCCTCCTTGTTGGAAGCGTGCACCCAGTCCACGTACGGCCAAGCGTAGATGAGGCGCTTGGGCCCGACTGCACTCAGGGCTTTGGCATGGGTGTCCTCCGCCACACTCACGGCTCTCGCACGAGCCTTCTGCCAAAGAGCCAATTTCCCGACTCTCTCGGACATGACATAGGCTCGCCAGGCAGCTTGCCCCGCGGCGCGCTTCTCTTCCTCGGCCTTCTTCTCTGCCTCTATTTTGGCGCGCTCTACCGGAGGCAAAGCCTCCCACAAGGCGACATCCATTTCTTTCCAAAGCTCCTCAAGGCTGGGGGGGGGGGCTCGGTGGGCGGCGTGGCATTCTCCTTGTAGCGGGGAGCCAACGTGTCCTCCGACGCGCGTGCTGGCAAGATTGGGAACACCGACGCATCCACCTCGACGTGTCGCGGCGAGGAGTGGAACACCGACGCGTCCTCCTCGACTAGTGGCGGCGAGGAACAAAACAGCAACACGTGACTGTCCACACGGTGCAGTGAGGGCCGCCTAGGGCTTGGGAGGGGCGATGCCATGGTGGTCGACGTGAGAGGGAGGGGGAGGAGATAGCGATGAACGTGAGCGTTCTTCCGAATGTCGTGGGAGGCGCAGTATTTATAGCGAGCAATGGCACACCTACGGAAGATATGGACTGAGCTGCACTGACTTAACTGCAGGTCCAGTTGTGTCACTGACATGTGGGCCAGACCCCTATTGGGCCCATATGTCAGTGACCCAATGCACCTGTAGTTATGTAATTGAAGCAGCGTCCCGTAAGATATGTTGCGTGATTAATGTAACAGCTACGTGGGCATATTTGTTGGAGTAAATTACGGGGGAGGGAAGGGGTGGAAATATTGCTGGTCACAACGGATTGGACAAGCGCGGGGGGAGGAGAGTCATGCATGCAGATTTTTTCCATACGGGGTCCACCGGAGGGAGAAGGAGAGTCAAGCAGGCATATTGTTTTCACACATGGAGAGGAAAAGATTTGGAGACGAACGGGCTTCCTGTAGGTATGGGGAACGGTGCATAATAAGTCATCTTGCATGCCGGGCTAGGTATAGTGTCAAGTCATTAAAAACATACACGCCCCACACATGCTCATATTTCAAGGTGCACTAAATTATTGCATGCGATGATTAAGGCTGGCCATAATGGTGGTATCTTAGCTGGTATCATGCACACGGGAATAGCAAACATGCTGATGTGGAAAAGAATTAAAGAAGAGAGGGGGGTTAGAGTAACTAGTGTTCATGCATGCATGCAATGCGATAATGCATTGGTAAACACATTTTCGTTGTGAAGAATGACAGCATTAGTTGAGTACTTTTGCATACTACAAAAACTATTCCACCGCGTCTATCTTGGTAAGAGTAGGTGAAATTTTTGAATCGGGCCCTTTAGACTAGAAGGGAGGTAGTAGTACTCTAATAGCTAACCTTATTGTGATGACTAGATAGGACATGGCACGCACCGGGACGGAGGAATTAGTCTGCATTGTGCATTTAAGTTTTGTCTGAAGTCAATGTACCTCTACTTTGACCAAACTTATAGAAAAATGTATCAACATTCATAATGTCAAATCAATATTTTTATACTCATTATGAAACATAGTTCTTATACTCATTATAATCGGTATTGTAAATATTGATATTTTTAGTATAAATTTGGTCAAACACTTTGCAAACGGTTGACGGAAGAAAAAAGGACCAGAGGGAGTATCATGCATGCGGACTAGGCAAAAACAATTGCTCATTTATAGCCGGTCGAAGTCTCAAAGGGCGCGACCGCGCAAGGGAGGCGAAGGTCGTGGGAGGCGCGATGATTGACGGAATTAAGTGAAGTTACATCCACGCGCCGGCATGGCGTGCGAACAAGCAGAAGCTATACCGTCAGGCCTACGATATGGGTCTAGTAGACATGACATCTAGTGGGTCCCGCATAGTAATCGAGGACTCTTTGGGGGCTTGCAGCCGTTTATCCATCGGGCAAGCCAACAACCCCACGCCGCTCGCACGCCCTACTCGTCCCCGTCTTCTACTACTACCTTACAACAGTTCGCTCCCAGTCGTCCCGTCCTTTCACATTACACCAGTTCAACTTCTCCTAACCCTCCTCCAAAATTCATGGCCTCCCAAATCTCCATGGTCGCCGTTGAGTACCAGGTTAGAGCCATCACCGGTGATGAGTTCATTGTCATCTACACACGTGGATCTGCGACGGTGAAAGCATGCCTTGCTCGCTTCCTACGCATGTTCAACAGTTCAAAGGATGAGTGGGTCGCTGGGCTAGATGTTGAGTACACCACAGTCCTGGAAAGAGAGAAGATTCTAAAGGAGGCAGAGAAGAAGAAGACCGCCGTGATCCAGGTTTGCGTACATAACATGTGCTTGGTCTACCACATATCCCATGCCGACGTTGAGTGCCAGGATTTTAAGAACTTCCTCAAGGATGAAAGAGTGAAATTCGTTATTATAGACTTTAGGAACGGCAGGGATGTCTTGTGTCGGATAGGCCTCGTTGTAGGCCAGCCCTTCGATATCTAGAAGGCAAGCCTGGTGTCATCCTCTCAGCCTTCACTGCTGACCCTGGCAGCAACCATCATTGATCCTTCGTACGCTAAACTGAAGAAACCTCACCACGAGTTTCATCATGCATTGGAGTCGAAGACATTAGATGAAGATCACATCCTGTACGCAGCAATGGATGCCTACCTTTGTTTAAATATCTACAAGGGATGAAGAAGCAGAGCCCGGTGTCCGATTCAAGCAAAGAAGCATCGGCGAAGAGGAAGAGGAAGAGGGACGAGGACGAAGTTGAGGACGTGGACTCAGAATCGGACTCCGAGTAAGGTGGCAGTGTCGTCGCTCATGCTGGTTCTACTGCAGTGTCAAGCGGACTAGTTGCTTAGCTTTATTTCAGGGGTGTGTTGTGCTGAGCCCCCAGTAGAACTATGTTTATGTTCTTTCTCGTTATTTGAACTTTATGTTCTTTCTCGTTATTTGAACTCTTTAGTACGTACAGTAGTACTAGTATTATGTCTTACTACTGTTCTTCTTGCAGTTAGTACTACTGCTTGTATCTTCGTGTTCCTACTGTACTTAATACCTTTGTACTAGTAGTATAATTTGGGTCAACCGATTTGTGAAAGAAGTTCAACGGAGCGAAGGAAGAAGACGGCAGAGAAGCTACCCCAGTATCTATATTAGGATGGCAGGGTGCCCATGATCTATCTTATGAGTGTTGGGTGTGGAATGCAGTTCGCCAGAAAAAATGGATCGTTCCCGGGTTAAACGAATGGCGGGGGTAGGGGGAGCATGGCGGTGGCAGGCGGTTCAGGGGAGGGCGGGGTAGCAGCGGCAGGCGGTTAGGCGTGTGGCGGGCTGAGAAGGTGAACAATGCATCAATTTCGAAGGTCGAAGAAGCCCTTCTAGCCATCCATGTTGCATTCAACGGCTCACAAGAGTCGACTGACCCAAATTGCTCCTTCAGATTGCTGGATCCACGTGGCATTCAAGGTCTCGAAGGTAGATTCCGCGTCCGCACCCGGTTTGCGGGCTCGGCGCGGGCGCGACCAGCTTCCGCGGCGACAACCACCATGCGCGCCTCCTCCGCGTGGGTGGAGACGACAATGACACGCTAGTTCCTCCTCGCCGGCGTGCTGGAGCACACGCTCCTCCTCCTCTTTGTATGCTGCGTGTATAGACGTGGCTCCACCAGCTGCTCGCGTGCTTGGCAGTGCGGCGGCATCGGGAGGAGCAACTGCAGACGGCGTGAGTGGGCGAGCCTTCGGCTTCATGGCACGGGGATGGCGGCGACAGGGCGGTGATAGGCGAGAAATTGTTGGCCGGAGCAGGCAGGCACCGGCATGAGAAACGGTGGCGGCGGCATATTGATGAGTGCATGTATCGGAGCTTAGTTTAGTTTTATATAGGGTTGGTCAAACTTTAAAGAAAACTGTACTAGTACACGTAAACATTAGATTGAGGAAGCGATTATATTAGTTACCACAACCACGATACGGAATCCTGTGCAAGCGTGCGAATCGCGGCCGCGCGGTCGATCAAACAGTGCATCACCGTGTCACGCTCGAAGGATATCCACCGAACCTTTTTGTGTGTGTGAAAACAATCCTTGAATATTACTCAACTTTTTTTCCTAGAAAAGTTCTTGACGCTACAATATTTCCATATATTTGAATTTAGCTCCAGTTCGTGTTCATTTGGATTTGGGCATTTTAGTTGTGCCCTACTTTTTTTTAATACTGATTTTGTGTGTGTGACTGAGAGAGAACGTGTGTATGTGTCCATATGTGTGTTGTGGCGGAAGGGCAATGTGCAGACGGTGTGTGTGTGATAGATACATAGAGAGGTGTGAATGTGCAAATGATCATGCATGAGTGACACATAGACAGATGTCGATATGTTGTGTATACATGAGAGAACGATCTTCTATTTTACTTGTGTGTGTGTGTGTGTGGACATGTGTGTGTGTGAGAGAGAGAGAGAGAGAAAGAGAGAAGCATCCATAACACAACAACCATCTCTCTCGATTCGTCCGTCCCTCGCACGATCGCATGTAACACATGCATCAACACACACATTTTGACACCCTCATCCGGCCCCTGCCCACCTCAAGGCCCTCACATCGCTCTCTATCTTGCACACACAATCTCTTCGTGAAAACCCTATTTAGCATGTAGATTTCTGTCACATACACACACATTTCTCTCCATAGGTTGGATTTCTCTCAATATCTGATACACACACACATACACACACACACACACCACACACACACACCCCCTCCCCCGAGCACACAATTCATCCCCATCCAAGGTTATATGGCGACCACTCTCGCTTGTGCTTCTCTGCACCCCAGCATGCACAACACCTCAATCTTCAAAGAGGGCATCGAGGAGTTCGATGATGGTGACCACACTGCACTAGAGAATGTGGGGCCATTTGGAAGCAGGATGATGTGACGACGGCTGACTGACTCCTCCCCCCTCTCTCTCCCGCACAAAATTACCAATCCATCTCTCCCCCGCACAAAATTATCAATCCCTCAACCCACGAGATCCTTCCCCTCTCGTCCATGTTTTTCCAGCTCTCTCATCAAACCTATTGTCTCTTCTCCTTCCACGTGTACAGAATCCCGATGCACATGCATCTCACGTATATTACATGTCTCCATCTTTCTCACAGACCTAACTTCTTGCTCTCTCTCTCTCTCTCTCTCTGTGTGTGTGTGTGTGTGTGTGTCTAGTTAGGTTTGTCTCCTACTCTCTCGTCCACATACATACAATCTTTCACACCCTATCTGCTCCATCTTCGCGAGATCTCTCTACATGTTTCATTCACACATTGGGATGTGTTCAAAATGTTGCTTTTATAATTGATGATGTAGAGTTATGGTTGGTTTTATTGCATCCTACAAAGTAATAACTGTGAAATGCATTTAGATTCTCATTTGACTGGGATTATGTGAGTTTGAGCATATTGTGAAGTACTATAGACCTCGTATACATCTTGGAATTCAACAATGATTGTAACTATTGAATTGTATCGACCATTACATGCGAAGTTAGTAGCCTATATATTTATTTCACAATTACAACAAATGATTAATTCAGTGCAAACTAAGAAAACAAATGTGTACTCCCTCCGTTGTTACTTATGTCCGTGTATTAGCATTGGTCAAAGTCAAGTTTTGTGAACTCTTAGAAAGTTTATAACAAAACATATTAACATATACAATACAGTAACAAATAAATACCATTAGATTCATTATTGAATGTACTTTCACATCATACATATTTGTTACGGTAAATGTTTATATTTTTCTGTAAACCTGGTCAAACATTAGGAAGTTTGACTTCGGTCAAACCTAATATGCAAAGTTAATAAAAACGGAGGGAGTACTAGTAGTTACTAGTAGTACTCGCTAGTTGCTTAGCTCAATTCACTACAAAAAAAGACACATCCATGACATTTTGGGCCGAACGAAAAAAAATTCTGTCATACATATGACACTTCTATGACGATAATTGTGACAAAACCCGGTATCATCATAGATGTGGTGGGCTCCTACTTCTATGACAAAAAATCATGACAGAAAATGGGCTTTTCGTCCTGGGCAGGCCGGAGACGCAGCTGCATGACATTCTTTAGGCCGTCCATGATGGAAAAAACCATGGTAGAAGCGAGGGGGAGGAAAATTTCGGGGAGTTGCCGGTTACGGTGGGAGCTCGGGGGCGGAGCGATGCACGTTTCTCTCGTACAGGTACGCGCATGTGTGCGAGGTGTTGGCTCTAACTGAACCCGAGCGAGGCGTTGGGCTCTAACTGAACTCGAGCGATTGCACTGCAGGCTACGCATTACTGAACCTGAGCAATCGATCGATGGCTGTTAACTGAACCCGATGGAGCGATTCCTTCGCTACTGCTGCTAACTAAAGCCGATCGATTGGATGAACAGTGAGCATTGCGTGGGGGTTTGGATGAACAGTGAGCGGTGGCGTTGCCTCTGGATGAACAGGAACCCATGGTGTGGAGGGCTGGATGAACAGTAGACGGTGGAGGGGTGGTTGTGGAGGGGTGGTTGAACAGGACCCCGTGGTGTGGAGGGTTGGATGAACAGTTGATGGTGGAGGGGTGGTTGAACAGTAGCCGGTGGAGTAGTGCACGGTGGAGGTTGGATAAACAGGAGCCTGTGGAGGCTGGAGGAGGTCGACGGTAGCCCATGGAGGCTAGAGGAGGTCGACGGTGGAGATGAACAGTATCCCGTGGAGTCCCGTTTTGCGGTATGCCACACCCCTCCCCCCATTTTGACTGTAGCGCTCCAACACAAGTCCGTTTCGTCTGTT
The DNA here is from genome assembly GCF_018294505.1 of Triticum aestivum. NCBI lineage: Eukaryota > Viridiplantae > Streptophyta > Magnoliopsida > Poales > Poaceae > Triticum > Triticum aestivum. The sequence goes on from NC_057795.1 coordinate 201,642,264, forward strand.
TTGCGGTACGCCACACCCCTCCCGATCAACAGGACCCCCGTTTCGACCGTAGGAGGTCCGTTTCATCCGTTTTGCGGTACGCCACACACCTCCCGATCAACAGGACCCCTGTTTCGACCGTAGGAGGTCCGTTTCCTCTGTTTTGCGGTACGCCACACCGCTCCCGATCAACAGGACCCCGTTCCGAATGTAGGAGGTCCGTTTCCTCCGTTGTGCGGTACGCCAGGCCTCGTTTCCATCGCCTGTTCCATCCAAGCCCTCCCGATGAACACGACCATGCATTCCGTTCCGACCCAGCCGGTTGGCTCCCACGCGTTCTGTTGCCTCCCGATGAACACGACGCATTCCGTTGCCTCCCCATGAACACGACGCATTCCGTTGCCTCCCCATGAACACGATGCATTCCGTTGCCTCCCCATGAACACGACGCATTCCATTGCCTCCCCATGAACTTGAGACCTCGCCGTACGTATGCGCGACTAGGCGTTCGAGACCCCGCCCGTATGTACACATATGTGGCCGTATTTTATTTCTTGCACCCTGGCCGTTGTACGTACATGTACATGCTATGTGCACGCCTCTACTACGACACGTGCGCGCCTCTACATCCACCAGTATGTACTACACGTTCGCGACCAGGATGACAACGCTACGTACGCTTCGACCAGGTGGGTCCCGACTTTCAGGCACTTCCTTGCCTGCGAAGATGTAGCTGGTGGGTCCCAGCAGTCAGGGGGCGAATCATTTTTTTTTTTGCCCGGGCGCACTTCCTTGCGTGCGAAGGTGTAGCTGCTGGGTCCCAGCAGTCAGGGGGGGCGAATCATTTTTTTTGCCCGGACGCAC